>NC_056729.1:1184212666-1184512666 GCF_019279795.1 Protopterus annectens | reverse complement strand
CAGGATTCCCCTGTCCCTTTCTGTTTGCCAATCTTCTGATATCAGTCCCTGGTAGGGAAGGCAGTCCCTAGCCTACAGTCCAGTCTTCTGGACCTCATCTCATTCTGTTACTTTTCCCTCTCTAGTTATTTGCTCCTAATGCATTGGTTCCTTTGCAAGTTTTCTCCAGTAAATTCCAGCCCCTGTTTGTCTATACTGTGTACCCCTACTTGTAATTATCTCTCTCAACAAAGTTTCCTCTCTCCATTCTCATGTTGGCTTAGTTCTAATTTCTGCTACTTTATGAGTGTAATACTTTTTTAATTTCTCCAGATTCTTTGGGTTTCTAATACTATGATGGGAGTGGACCCCATTCCTAAGTCAAAGTACGATTAAAGTTCATGAAATTAGTATTGTTTCAATCTTTGATGTCAGCCAGTAGTGCTCTTCGCAGCACCCGCAGTGTGCCCAGTAATGACTCCTTCTGCATTTCATATGGAATTACATGTATTGGTAACATATCTAAATACGATTGTAAGTTCTTTTTTATAAGACCTGTTGTTCCAACTACTATTGGAACTGTCTGGGTGTCTTCCACATTTTTCTCATTTATGCCTGCAGATCCTGATATTTTATGACTTTGTGTCTCTCTGTATGCAAGACCCTATAGTCACTGGGTGTAGCAATTTCAATTATCAATACTACTTTTGTCTTCTTTTCTTGGACCACTATATCTGGTTTTCTAGCATCTGTGTTTTGAACTGTTGGTAATGGGTGATCCCTTGTGATGTAGACTTCATAATTTTCTATGATGCTTTGTGGCTCATGTTTCCAGTGTTTTTCAGCCACTTCAGTACCATAATGTTTGCACAATCCACAGTGCAACAGTCTTGCCACGTTATTATGCCTTTCAGTTTACAGTCCTTCTGCCATTAGTATGTCACACACAGCAATGAGGTGTGCGACTATTTCCGGTTCGGTTTTACAAAATTTACTTTTGTCTGTTTCTCCCACATTTTCAATGGATTTTGTAAACCAACGTGTATGTAGCCCACTGTCTTGCTTTGCCAATATTAACCTTTCATCTCTTGGTTTGAATTTGCCTCTCCTTAACAATTCCTGTGTTCGTTCCTGATCAACATGAAGTTCTTCCAGATGTTTTCTATACTTGCAACTGTATTTATGCTTTTTCCATATTTCCTGCCATCTCATATGGTCCTTCACCTTATATTCTTTCTTTTGTTTTTTTGGCAAATTCAGTTGCTGTCTGATTTTTATCTACTTCTGGTTTGATTTCCATTCCTGCTTGACACCGATATGCTTCTACTAAGTTAAGCAGAGAAGTCATATTAGATTTATTCTCCTCGTTTGTCAAGAGTTTCACTACATTTAAGTTTTGTGAGGTCAGCAAATATGTGTGGAGTCCACAATTGCAGATCTATACATGTAATCAATTTCAAGGAGGCCCATCCCTCCTTCGGAACGGGGAATATATAATCTTGTTGTACACTGATTTTTATAATTCATTTGGTGAGCATTAAGCATCCTTGTTTTCCTATCTCATCTATCCAACACGTTTTGGGGCCAGTCAGTCACTCCAAAACTGTAAGTTAGGACAGAAATAGCAAATTGGTTTATAGCCTGGATTTTGTTCCTAGATGGCAATGTTTTTTTCAGAATTAATTTATGTCTTGTAAAATATTCCTTACTTAGTTTTATTTGCATTTGTTCATGTTTTATTGTTCATTCTTCATCAATTCCCAAATATTTATACACTCCCTCTTGCTCAAGTTCTTTTATATCACATTCTTGTCCCAAACTGATGTTTTCCTGGTGCTGCAGTTTTTCCTGCTTTAAAGGTTGCTTTTGCACACTTATCAAGACCAAATGACACTCTTACATCATCTGAAAAAGTTTTGACAACTTGCAGCTGTGCTTTCAGTTCCTCATCTGATGAGCTATACAGTTTTAAATCGTCGACAAAGAGAAGATGAGATGTCTTTAGACTTTGTTGTTTTTAGGAGCCAAATTGTAGCTATGGCTAAGTTTTTAAGCAAACAGCCTAATGGATTAATTGCAGGGCAGAGTAGCAATGGTGACAGAGAGTCACCCTGGAATATCCCCCTTTGAATTTTTTATCCCTGGGATAATAATCTGTCCTTTATCATGGCTTAATTGCAAAGTGGTCTACCACTGTTTCATGGTCACTGTAATGTAGTCAGTCAATGTAGGGTTTAACTTATACATTTTTAAGCACTCTTTTATCCATGAATGTGGGACACTATCAAAAGCTTTTTTATAGTCAATCCATGCCATACTTAAATTCTTCCTCTTTTTACAGTTCTCCAGTATGTTTTTATTTAACAACAAATGATCCTTTGTTCCATATGGCTTTCTTTTATTGCCCTTTTGTTCTACTGCCATAATTGAGTTTTCTTCTAAATGACTATAAACTCTGTTGGCATCAATTCCCATGTATAGTTTATACATCGTTGGAAGGGAAGTTATTGGTCTATAATTTTTAGGGTAGCTCGCAGGTTCACTTTTAAGAAGGAGCATTGTTTAGCCTGTTGTTAGCCAGGTTGGTGTTTGTTCGGGTGCTCATATAAATAATTCTTACTCATGACTGAATCCTCATGCAAAGATGTTAATACTTTTGACCAAAAGTTAGATACTGCATCTGGGCCTGGGGTTTTCCAGTTAGAGCCTTTTCTTAACTTTATCTCAATCTCTCTGGGTGTTACTTCATCCCATTTCATGTACTGCCTTTAGCATCTTTGTTACGTTCCACAGGATCTTCATAGATACTTCTCCAAAATGTATCTACTTCCTCTTTTTTTCTATTTTTCTGTATGGCTGTACTTATTCTCCTTAAGGATCTGCATTCACAATCCCGTTCTCCCTGTATCTCTAGAATAGCTCCCCCATCCTGTTTCATCTTCATTCCATTCTACTTTGGATTATAACTTGTTGTTTGTGATATGTATATGAGCCTTAATTGTCTACCGCCAAAATATCCCTTCAAATCAGAAAATTCTAAACTGCCGTGTTCTTTTGTAAGGACCAACTTATCTTACTTAAGCCTCACCTTCTTCCCCTCCCAGTTGCATTCCTTCAACTCTTTATTAATTATTGTCCACAACTTCTCCTCTGATAAAAATATGGATGATCTGTTTATAAAGTTGAAGGGACTAAAACATTTTCACTACTTCTGTCTTACTACCCAGATCCATAATCAAGAACTTATAGTTTCTTCATTTTTTTTTTTATTACCTTTTGTTCAGTCTTGTCTGAATATCCTTAGCTGCCATACCAGAAGCCTTTTTAATTCATACTCCTCTAAGTACTTCATCTTATTGTGTCCCCATAAATATGGGTATTGCTTTACAAATTCATGTGAGTGCACATAACTAACAGCTATAGCATTTGTTTTATCTTGAAACTGTCTCAAAATGTTCCATAACACTGAGATGCCCTTTTCTGGATTTATCGGGTAAAAAAGTAATACTTAAGCCAACTTTTCATGATTACTATGCAGTTTATATCCTTGAGTTTCTGAGTCTATTATTTTCTTTGCCAGTGACTCTAAATGTAAAGCAAATAACCAAGAGAAAAGAGGACACCCTTCTCTGGTTCCTCTTTTGAGACGCAACTTATCAGAAAGGAAACCTCCCACTTCAGTTCTTGCCTCCAGTCCATCACATGTCATCATAATTTACTTTATTATTTTATCAGGGAATGCAAATGCTTCCATTGCCAACTCATAAAATCCCTGTGTAGTGCTTTGTGTGCATCAAAACCCACCAACAGCAGTATTTTCTTACATTCTGTTTCCATCTGGATCATCATTGCTCTGTTAATATTGGCAAATGTTTGCCTTACTCCACAAAACCACATTAATCCATATCTATCAATTTTGGCAACACGTTTGCTATTCTTATAGCTAGCGTAAACATGAACACTTTGTAATCATGGTTTAAAATTGAAATGGATCTATATGAAGCTGGGGTCTGATGGGGTTTTTACCATCTTTATGTAATACAGCCACCACAGCTTTCTTTCAAGGCATTGGTATTTCCCCCTTTTTAAAATACTGTTAAAACCTTCCAGATCTTTATCACTTTCTTCCCTCCTAACTTCCAACCATCTGTTCCTGGAGACTGTCCTGCAGATTGATTATACACCTCCATTTTTATCTCATCTTCTCCTGTCTTTAACTGTTAATTGTTGAGCTTCATCTCCCTTTAACCCTGGCATACTTATGTCTTCAGTAGGTAATACCTTTTGTGCTGTTTCTTCTTTTCCATAGTTCTCTGATTTATACAAAGTTTCATAACATTTCCAAAATATCTCTAATATCTCTGCAGGGTCTTCATTTTTTTTTTCTTGTTATAGGCTGCCTGTGTTTGGTGACAACCCTTTTTACTTTCTATTGCCTAAGTGGTTGTGCTAAAACTTTTTTTCTCTGGAGTTTGTATAAAAAAACAGTTGCTTAACAGCAACCTTTCTAAACTCATGCATATTATCCAAATGTTCATTTTCTCCTTAGCACTCTGTAGTTGCTCCTCTTCTTTTTCTGTGAGATTCCCCATATTCTGCAACACTTTAACCTTTGTCAGACCCTCTAAATAATTCATAGTAATTCCTAACCATATCACTTTTTTTTCTTTTAATTCTACACCATTTTTAAATTCAATTTTCCTTTTATTCCACTCACTAGCTATAACTTCCGAAGGAATTTCTACCTTCCCTAGTAACTCTGAATTAATTCCCACTGCCCAGTCCTTAAATTCCTCACTTTTAACAGGTGGATGGGAAAGAACCAGTGTCTCATTCTTCATTATTCTGCATTTTTGTCTTAGCTTTTATTGGTGCATGATCTGAAATAGTTACTGGATGCATGTCGAAGCTTTCAGTTGAATGCACATCTTCTTGTAAAATATAATTTGTAGCTAGTCTAGCCAAGTTGTTGTACCTTGGGAAATAATATGCAAATTATCTTAGAATTACTACTACTGAATTCATGTCTTCTTTACCAAATATTTTCATACATCTCTTCAGAAATCAGGCCCTTTTTGTTATATTTTCCCTTCTAGGTCTAACTTATGCAATCCTCACTGTTGGAAATAAGTTTCAATCCCCACCTATAAGTAATATTCCCTGCTGAAAGCTGATTATTTCTCCCCAGTTTTTTAAGCTTCATAAAAGCAGTTTTTCATGGAATGTAAATACATGCCAGTGTAATCCTCCCTCCTTGCCAGTAGTCCCTTACTACCGCAGATTTAACCTTGTTGTCCTGTTTTCTCCTCCTCTATCACTGTCCACAAACAAAAGTATCTTCAAGTCACCAGGAATGGAGATAAATGTAAGAACTTTTAATAATACACATAAGCTGAAAAAGCTTCCACTCACTGTTTCATGAAGTGCAAAATCAGTACATAAAAATTTTTACATTAGTTTATAACCTAAAACAATCATGTGACATGTAAAAGCATATTCATTAGTCAGTTAATTAGCACAAAATAAGATAATCAAAAACAACTGAAATAGAACAAAAACATATTAAAATATAGCTAAATAAATACTTAATTTTGCATTTCTTCAAAATAGATTGTAGAGAATTATGTTCATTTAAACCCAGATAAATGTCACCACAAAGTAAATTATTCCATTTATATTCAGTATTCTCCATTTCCAAATTAATATCACCACCGCTGGTGCTTAATAAAACAATTTCAAGTATCATAAACTTTAAAAAAATGCACAAAATCTGTACTAGAAGTATGTTTAGAAAGTGCATTGGTTGAAATACCTCTCCAGATATCTGACAGATGATAACTAATGTGTTTTTTTCTAGGTTTTGATACGTCTTTTCTATATAGAAAGAACTACATGTTTGCCATTGCGCTAAGTCTACCAAGTGCCTCGAATCACAGCATAGCTCTTAATATTAAAATTTTTTTCAGATATCGGATGCTTAAAGCAGTTATTTCTTAAAATATATTTGTAGTAACAGTGTTTATAATAAGGGAAAGTACATCTCCTTGAGCTATACCTTTTGTTACTGCATGTGTTCATTTGGTAACAAAGTATTTTCTTTAAATTCAGAGCCTTACTATATATATCCAAATAAAGGTTTCACAGAAATAAATGTACATGTACATTGAGATGTGGTCAAAATGCTCCAGTGGCTGTTAACTATCCTTTTAACTTCCTTAGATTGTCTATCATACGTCGTCATAAACCCTGGCATATTATCTACATCACGAGAGTGTTGTTTATGTAAATTATGGCCACCATCTCTAATTATAGGGATTGCCCATGTGTCGCATCTTTGCTCCAAGATTTCTTTCTGCGTAATTAAATTAAGAGAATCATAACCTCTAACATCAAAGTTATTAATTAAGCTTTCCAGTCTACTAAGTCATAAATGTCATGGATATTATTAGCTCATATTAAAAGTGCATCATCCACAAAAGGTCTATAAAACAGAATAGAAGACAAATATTGATTAAAATCATTAAATGTAAACTTATTTTCACATGTTGACAAAATTAAGTTAGCATAAGTGTTCGCCACCGGTGTCCCCATGGCTACACCTTTCTGCTGTAAAAAATATTTGTCTTGAAACATGAAAATATTATTTTCCAGGACCAACACTAATAACTCACAAATACTATTTATGTCATAGTTAATAAACATAGAATGAATTATTAAAAATTCTCTTATGTATTCAGTTCTGTTATCATTCGGAATCACCGTAAATAAAGATTCAGTATCCATGGTCACAAGATGTAAATTATTAATATTTTCATTGCCTTGATTATGAGTTGTACCATGAATAAAACTGGCCAAACAAATCATTAGTATCATGTATATAACTCTGTGAAAATTCAAATTCTTGTAATCTATTTTCTAAGTATATTGAAATTGGCTGTGTCACCCAGCTTCTCAAAGAAACCATAGGTCTCATTGGTGGATTATGAATATCTTTATGAATTTTGGGTAGACCATAGTAGGTCGGAATAATAGGATACTGTATATAAAATAGGTTAGCAAATCTAGGCGAAGATTACCATTTAGATGCATACAATAAACAACACAGTTAACTTCCTGATTTGATTAACTCCTATTCTGTTTTGGTATAAGTGATATGGTCATTCAAAAGAGTATATATTGCCATCAAATAAAATTCTCTGCCCATCACAACAATTGAGCCCATTTTATCTGTACACTTAATGATAATATATGTGGCTTGTCTCAAATCTTAGAGCTTGTTTCTCTTGTAGAGACAAATTCTAAAACTTTCTTTTTATGTTACCTGAAAATAAAAGACATAGATCTTGTTCACATACATTTTGAAAAATCTGAACAATGTTATTACTCACTGGAATGAAAGTGCTAGATTTCTTAAATTGCGTATTAACTGTTTCCACAGTTTTCTCAGAAAAAGTCTTCATTAAGTCTGTTAAATAGTCAGAAAGAGACTCATCTGTAGCTGGAATAAAAGATGGGTCACTTATTTAAAACCAGTGTTTTAGCTGCATTAAGATTACAGTGGGAAATATTATAAACTAATTTGTTCTTGAATTTGTGCAACTGTGCTTGACAGGGCCTCCTTATTTTCTTCCACCTCCTCATCCTCTTACATGTAGGTTCATAGGATCATACTAGGCTATCTGCCCTAGGGCATTTACAAGCCTAGCCAGAGTGTGTTTGGCTTTCGCCACCCATTTTAAATGAATTTTGCTATGCCCTTTTTCGAGGTTAGTATACTGTGCCTCTGTCTAACAGTGACACAGAAGTGATACCCGGGGTAAATCTACGATCTCCCATCCACTCATCAAGATTCCTCTTGAAGAGAGTCAATGAGGGACTCTGCCTAACCTGGACTGGGATTTTATTCCAGAGTGAAGGGAGCCTCTGAGTTATGAATCTGTCCCTCCGGCATGTCCTATTTATTTCAGTGCTGAGGTTCAAGTCTCTCGAGCGCATAGCTCGATGGGATTTGGATTTTCTGAGGTGTAGCATGTCCATTAATTCCAGGTTGGACATAGCTTTACACGTCAGGTACAGATCGCCTCTGAGCAGGCGGTATGCCACTGAGAAGAGCTGGAGTTTCTTTAACCGGGCAGCATATGGCATCTGTTTGAGCCCTTTGATCCTCTTGGTGAGGTACTTTTGGGGTCTTTCCAGTTGCTGCAGGTGTCTGGTAAGGTACATCCCAAAAGGGGCATTGTACTCAATTATGGGCCTGATGAGGGATGAGTAAAAACAGGCACGATGACCTCCCCTGATCTAGATGTGAATCCCTTCATGATTAGGTAGGCTATATAAAATGTTTTTCTAACCACTTTGGCCACGTGGTTGTCGAATGAGTGATTGCTATCAACGTGGGTCCCCAGGTCCCTAATTAGTTCTTCCGTACTTAATGGATTACCACCTATGTGAGCACTTTGTTTTTGCCAAAGGGGATGACTATACACTCTTTGGCGTTTAGCTTGAGGCCATGGCTCTGGCATCAGTTGTCTGTTTCTATGAGGCCCTTTTGTAGGATGCTTGTGTCGGCTGGAGAGTCTATTATGGCACCCAGTTTGCAGTCATCTGCGAACTTGGTCAGCCACAGTCCTTCCGTGTTGGCCTGTACCTCCGAGAAATATATACCGAACAAGAGAGGTCCCAGGACTGAGCCTTGTGGGACGTCACTTGTAACTGGATTGGAGTCTGACATGGCTCCAGCAATTCTAACCATGTGGGTTCTGTCCTTGAGCCAGTTTGCAACCCATCTAGTGACATAGGGGTTTATATTTAAGCTGGTGAGCTTATCTGTAATGCCCAAGTGGGGTATTGTATCGAAGGCTTTTGCGAGGTCCAGGTAGGCTGTGTGGACCACCTTCCCCTCGTCAGTGGCCTTGGTGACTGTTTCAAAGAAATCGACCAGGTTTAAGAGGCAGGATCTGCCCTTAACAAAGCCGAACTGGGTAGGATCCAGTGTCTGTAGGTCCTCAATATCTTTATTTATGAGGTCCATGATGATCCTTTCCATAGCTTTGCAGACCAAGCTAGTCAGGCTTATGGGGCGATAGTTTCCAGGATCCGTTGAGGCACCACCTTTGTGGAGAGGGACCACTGTTGCTGTAAGCCACTCTTTGGGTACATATCCTGTAGTAAGGCTGAGATTGAACAGCAGTTTTATGTTTGGGTTTAGTTCTTCTTGGAGTTCATGTAGGACGCAGCCCGGGACACCGTCTGGTCCCATTGATGCTGTGTTTTTTGCTTTGGAGAGGGCAGCTCTTACCTGAGCGTCTGAGATGTCAGGGGGGCAGCACTCTGCTGGGATAGATATTTGCCCTTTTGGTGGGGAAGGCGTTTGCGCTGAACCTGTCAGCTAGGATGTTGGCAATGTCTGTGGGTTCGGTGTATTTTTTGTCATTTTGGACTAATTCTGAGCATATCTGGGAATTCCCACCCAGGTTCCTAAAATAACTAAAGAAAACCTAGTGATTATCCCTAGTGTCCTGTGCAATTTTTCTCTTGAAGCTGGCCTTAGACGATTTTATGAGTGCCCGTAATTTTTTGCTAATACTGATTAGAGATGCCTTCCCTTTTTGGGATTTTGCTCTATCATGTAGTAGCTTCCTCCTTCTATTGTATAGTTTGTTTATGGCTGGGGTCCACCAGACAGGACGCCTGCCTTTGGAGGATTGGGTCTTGGTTTTATTTGGGATTGCATGATCCATGCATTCCTGAAGGTGTTCATAGAATGCGTTTATAAAGGATTCTGCGGTCTGGGCCGTATTTTCCACAGGCCCGGGGGCTTTGAAGGATTCCACCTTGGTTTTGAGGAGTGTGAAATTTGCTTTAGAAAAGTTTTTCACTGTGGTTTTTGGGCAGGGGCTGGGGTCGGAATGTGAATATCTAGTGAGATTAGTTTATGGTCTGATCTTACCAGTGAGGGATACACTTCCCCATGTTGGTGATGATCAGGTCCAGTAAATGTTTTCCCCTCTTGTGGGAGTGGTAACAAGTTGTTTCATAGCATTTGAGTTTATAAATTCTAGGAACCTTTGGGCTAGGGTGTTGGAGCTAGAGTAATGCTCCCAGTCTATGTTTGGGTAGTTGAAGTCACCCAATATGATGGTGTTTGGAGAGACCTTCATATTTTCCAGTGTTCTCAGGAAGGCCAAGTGGGGTTCCTGGGTTTGAGAGGGTGGTCTGTAGCAGGCTATAAACTTGAAGGCAGTTTTACCTACTGTTAGTTGCACATGGATAGTCTCTTACTTCATGCTGTGCCACCAACCTGGAGGTGTGGGTATCTTTGACGAATATTGATACTCCCCCTCCTTTTGTGGTTCGGTCCAAGTTTTGGGGTTGAAAAACATGGTATGGGGTATAACCTGGTAGTGCTGGGGTGCTCTCGGGAGCCTTGAACCAGGTTTCTGTTACTGCACAGATATCGATGTTCTCCATGCCAAGGAGAGTTTTGAGTGCGTGCATCTTGAGGTTTAGACTTCTGGCATTGAGTAGCATTACTCTTAGTTTCTTATTCCTTGTGATACCTATGGAGGTGGGTTTGTCTTTTGAGCCTTGCCTAAAAAAGGCACTATGGGGATGGCAAGAATCTTTGCCAATATCCGAAAGCCCAGGTTCGTTCTCCTGTGCTCTTCATTTGCTGATGCATGGGTAGAAGTTCTGCTTATAAAAAAAGGGGGAGGTGGGATGTCTGTGCGATCCATAGCTGATATTATGTTTTCATCAGCCACAGCACCTGTGTCACCTTCTTTTAGTCCAGGAGCGATATTAGTCTCTTTAAAAGACACATGCTCAGTCCAATGTACATTATTAGGTATAATCTGATCAGTAATATCTCCCTTGTTCCATGAAAAGACTTGCCCATTTTTTTAAATCTGTAATTTCTCATTTGAGTTTTTTCTGTTAGTCTGTATCAAGCATTGTTCAAAATTAGGCACCCTTTCAATGGTAGAATCCTATTTCATTTGATTCCCATCAAATAAGTGATGGGAAATAATCTTTGACTGAAGCAAAAGACATTCTTTCATAAGGCAAGCTTCAGTAGGTGTAAAAAAAAGTCATTCATTAGTTGCATATAGTCCTTTCCAAACTTGAGATTCAATAATTGCCACTTGCGCAGGAGTTCAGGGTTTATCATTCTGTAGGTAGACATTTTCAGTACCTTTAAACCAAGTGGAACAATGTTCAACTTCAGATAAGCACTAAAGCTTAAGCGTTGACATTGGAGATGCTTGACCTGGACAAGCTCATCTTCTAACAGTCTTAAGTCTTCACTAAAGGATAGTTGATTTGCATGTATTGTAGAAGGATTGTCAATTATCAGTAGTAATGGAAAGTCATTGTCTTTAAATAAGACTGAAAACAATTGCTCCCATTAGTGCTTTTTGGCAGAGAAAATAGGGATGGTGAGGCCAAATTTCTCCCTTCCTTGTCCCACGAGTCAGAATCCAAGGAAAAACAGCACAGTAGAGAAATACTCAACAGGTAAAGATGAGTATGACCAAACTAAGCCAATATTCACAAACAAAGGTTTGCTGAAGTCACCACAAATGGAGATAAATACAGATTTCTTTTTTATTCTTTATTTGACATTTGCTAACCGGGTTAGTCCAGCTGAGCCAGGGGCCCATTTTCAGTTGAGACCCGAAGAGAAAAGCTCCATACAATATACAGTCATGCAAAACATATAATAACATAATGGTAAAAGTGCAAACAACATACTATAGAGATTTAAAATGCAGGTCAAAACACATTAATCAGTAAACAAATGAAAATTCTATTACATAAGTATACAATGTTTAAGGGGTACTTTCAGTAGTTAAAGAGGAAAGCATTGGAAAAAAATTATTAGTGCAAGGGTATAAGAGCAATAAAATTATATGTCAGAGAGAAAATGTAAAAAGAGGAGGTAGTTCGGTTTGTATGGAAAAGGAGTATGTCTAATAGAGGGGATGCTTTTAAAAACTTTAAATAATACACACAAGTTGAAAAGCTTTCGCCTACTTCTTCACCTAGTGCAAAATTAATAGTAAAAAAATTTACATCAATTTATAACCCACAACAATTGTGACAGTTAAGAGAATATTCATTTGTCAGTTAATTATCACAAAGTAAGACAATCAAAAACATTTAACTCAAGTAGAACGAAAATACATTTTTCCAAATAAATAAATACTCAATTAAAGCAGCAGCTGCGCTTCTTCAAAACAGCTTTTAGAGAATTATGTTCATGTGAATCCGGAAAAATGTCCACACAAAGTAAATTTAATCCATTTATATTCAGTATTCTCAGTTTTCAAATTAATATAACCACCCCTGGTGTCAATATAAATGGATTCATTTACTTTGTGTTGACATTTTTCTGGGTTTAAATGAACATAATTGTCTAAAGCCTGTGTTGAAGAAACACAGCTGCTGTTTTAATTATTTATTTATGTTGAAAAATGTGTTTTTGTTCTATTTGAGTTAATTGTTTTTGATTGTCTTACTTTGTACTAACTAATTGACCAGTGAATATTCTCTCAGATGTCACATGATTATTTTAGGTTATAAATTGCTGAAAACTTTTTTGTATGTATTAATTTTGCACCCACTGAAGCAGTTAAGGAATGTTTTTTCAGAGTGTGTGTTTTATTAAAACCTTATATTTATTTATCTCCATTCCTGGTGACCTGAGCATACACTTGTTTGTGGATATTGGCTTAGTTTGGTCATAATAATCTTTACCTGCTGAGCATTCCTCTTTGGTGCTCTTCTGTCAGTATTGGAGCTCCTCTAGCAATTAGTATAATCACTTCCCTTTTTCTTTGTCCCTGATATTCTTCTGAATATCCATCCTGAAGTCCTTTCTTCATCAAATTCATATGCTCATTTTTTTTTCCAAATGTATTTCCTGCAGCATTGTTATTTGCACTCTTCATTTCTTAATATAATTCTGTACTCTTCTTTTTTTCTCTACCTGTAAAGCCATTTACATTACAAAATAATATGGATAGTGTAGCCATTATGATAAGACGTTATTGTTCCCACCTGTCGTACATGATTGCTTTTATTGAATGTGTATTTCCAACTTTTATGTTGCAAGCAAACACTAATGTTTGGCAAATTCATCTTTTTTACAGTTGTTTTCTTGTCCTTTCCATTTAAACCAATGTCACATTTTTCAAGACTTTTTTGTTTTCATGAAGGCCCTCAAAAAAAAAAAAAAAAAAAAAAATACACCCCAGAACACCTCCATACTCTACTAACTTTTAGCAAACATACAAAATTATGTAGCTCTTCAGAAATGGAGTTTACCTGGCCAGATAGGAACAGTTGCTCAAAATTGAAAGATATACCCACATGGATTACCTAACTTAAAATTAAGGTTCTCCATGCTAAAGCTCATGTTCCCATTTTCATTGATTGCTACCTGTTCTTTTCTTATTTCTCTTCACTGATGGATGCATGCTTTCAGAAAATGCTAACTTTTAGCCTTAAGAAAAAAGTGCACTGGCTATCTTTAAATAGAAATAAATTATATACTGTTTTATTAAATGCATTCAAACATTAAGGCTGCTAGGGAAGCTGTTATCTGTTATTCACTTCCAGTAATTTCAAACTGCTTGCCCTTGTACCTTGAAATTTTTATTTCCATCAGCAAGTAATGCTTAAAACTCTCAAGATTAATTGCTTGCACCCTTGGACAACTCATTGCATGGAAACATAAGAACAGAATGTACAGCTTATTTCAGCTGCAGACGTATTAACTCCCACTGAACATTTATTTGCTAGAGGAAAAACAAAATAAGCTGATGTCACTGCATATGCAATAGACTTAGCACTTCTCATGGCATTCGTCATTTTGTCTTATTCTTTCAAGTCTGCTTATTTACAGAAAATACATGTTATTAAATTAAGCCAAGGGTATTAATCCTGACATTCACCTATGCAAAAATAAAACATCTAAACTCAGCATACAATATAATCTGATCACCTAGACTACAGGTTGTCAAAGCTATGCTACAGCAAGCCCAAAGGCACTCAGAAAAGTTATACATAACACCACACATAATGTCCATGTCAGTGCAGTCCCAAACATTAAGCCTCTAAGGCAAGCAAACAGACTTCCCAGAACTCTCATCATGGGGGACTCCATTGTAAGGTATACTGATTTCTTTCTAACCAAGGTGAACAAGGAGAAGATAACTGTTAGCTGCTTATCTGGAAACAGGATCCACTAAATCATACATGCACCCCAGTCATTACATCACAGGTACCAGTATGATTCCATCATAATCCTTGTAGGTGTAAGTGACCCAAGATGTGCTTCCCTGGACTATATGAAGAGATGCATTACTGAGCTTTCAGACTATGTGGCAGGTATGAGCCTGGCACCAAGCTGCATATTACCGTCACCGAGGATGATGCCACAATATGAGCAAAAAAATTATTGATTTCAACCACTGGCTGTTTTTCTGGTGTCATTCTAAGGGGATCCAATATTTGTCAGCCTGGTAGGACATAATCAGCAGACCATGTTGCTTTGCCAAGGATGGTCTGCATTTTTCCCCTCTAGGCTTTCAGGTACTGGCTAAAGTTTTGTCTGACCCCCCCCCTCCATAGTGCCAAATTGACAGACATACCGACATAGCAAATCAACTCAAGAGAACCTCAGGGTGTTACTAATCAGTGCTGAGAGCCTAAATAAAAGACTGCACTCCCTCCAATATCTGTGCAGTTACTAAAACATGGTATTAAGCAGCAGAAAGTACCCCGGCAGTGTAAGGTTTCAGTGCCTTCCACACTTTTAGACAAGTTGCTGCACAGAAAAGTGCTAAAGGTGGAGATGTCTCAGTATATATCGTAGCAGGCATATCTCTGCAGTGGTCAAACAAGATGACATGCTGGAGCTCTTTCACATGCAGATCACCATAGACAAAATCCCATATCATATCCTAACCAGTGATAGGTCACCCTCCATGTCCTAAGAAGCTCACATTGCATATTTGGACTCCCTGGAAACATTTACCATCCAGCCTAACACCCTACTTATTTGAAACTTTAATTACCTCTCTATAGATTGGGAATCATACATAGCCTCATATCTACAGGTACAGAGATTCTGTGACTTCGTAAATAGAAATGCCCTTGACTAAACAGTGAATATGCCCACTACAGGCTCCAACATACTGGATCTTATGGTCACAAATATGGAAGAACACTGCAACACCCCCACCGCCTGTCTTCCCTGGTAAGATCCAACCATAAAGCTGTCTCCTTTGAAATCAAAATCAACTCACTGAACCTATTAAAGCCAGTAACAGTTAAGGACTATTCCAAGGCAGAATACTTGTTATTAAATGATGGTTTGTCAAACTTCAGTGCCCCTCCAAACCATGAGAACACAGCGGCCTATGCTGAATTGCTGTCATAAACTCTGTACAACCATGTCAGTGGCTGCATGGAGGTCGCTGTACTTACCAGAAGTAATCCCAGAACTAGCCTCAGAAGCAAACCACCCTGGTGCCATTCTAAATTAAACAGGATCTACAACAAAAGGAAAAGAATGTGGCAGAAATCAGGAAGGGTAATTCCTATAAAGATAAACACTCTCATCAGAGTAAATAGGCAACTTAGAGGGCTAATTGGGTCAAGCAGAGCCGTCTTTGTGGTTAATATATGCTCCCAGGTGAAAGATAATCAAAAGGCCTTCTGCAGCTATGTCAGAAACCTCAAGAGCAGCACACAGTAGTGTGCTGAACTAGTGGTAAACAGTGCCACATTCACGGAGCCTGGCAATATAGAAAATCTGTTACTGGCAAATTCAGTTCCAGCTTTACCCCCCTCTTACTCCCAACCATCCCCCCAGTAATACCCTCAAATGTAACCCCTCCAACTATAAGTTGGGAGCATGTACTGGCTGCACTCACTAATGTCAAGAACATGGCCTCAGTGATCTCTGATAACATCCCAGGAAGCCTCCTGAATAGTCTAAAATATAACTTATCAGGACCCTGGGGTCATTATTTAACTATAGTCTGAAAACAGGTTTTGTGCCACATGAATGTAGGACTGCAGTGGTTGTCTTCCTTCATAAGGGAGGACCTTTCAACAGATCCTGAAAGCTACAGACCCATTAGTCTGACTAGTCTTATTTACAAAGCTGTGGAAAGAATTATCATGCAAATTATCAACAAGCACATAGGAGACCTCCAGACACTAGATCTGTCCCAGTTTGGCTTTGACAACCGAAGGTCATGCTTCCTGAATCTGGTGAACATCTTTGAAAGGTTCACTAAAGCAGTGGATGAGAGGAAAACTGTGTATACTGCCTACCTAGGTCTGGCTATGGCATTTTATACAGTATTGCATTCTGGCATTGTCAACACATTTGCAGAACTAAGTGTAAACCCCTTTATAAAATGCTGGATAGCTAGCTGGCTTACTGATAGGACCCAGGAGGTTATAATTGGTGAAGCCACCTCAGCAAAGAGGTCGGTCACTAGTGGAGTCCTCAGGGCTGCGTGCTAGACCCATTCCTCTTTGGCATCTCCTTCTTGGATGTCAAATGTCAAAGGTCTGTAGGCTTACCAAGTGTGCAGATGACTGCAAACTGGGAACAGTCAATGAATCCCCCCAAGATGAGAACACCCTTCAGGAAGGTCTTAATACAGACAAACACTTGGTGCCAAAGCCATGGCTTAAAACTCAATATGAAGAAATACATTATACTACTATAATACATTATGCCACCTCTGGTAACTATGCCATAAATAAAACACCATTAAAATTTGATTCACCAGTCAGGGATCTGGAAACTCATGTAGACTGTAACTTAGTCGTCAGCCAGCATGTGTCCAATTTAGTAAGAAAATCCTTCTGTGTTGCTTCTAGATCTAAAGAGGTCATCATACTAATGTAGTTGGCCTCATCAGGCCCTTTACAGAGTATAATGCCCCCTTTGGTATGTACCTGACCAGACACATGTAGCAACGGGAACATCCACAAAGGTTTCTTACAAAAAGAATACAGGGAGTAAACACAATGTCCTAAGCTGATTGCCCCAAAGCCCTTTCTCTTTCCTTGGTATCATACAGACTTTTGAGAGGTGATCTTTGCCTGGCATACCTGTTTTGATGAATCTTTTGCACATCAACAAAATAAACAGAATCAGAATTACTACATTAAAAAAAAACGAAAATTTGCTTGAAATATAAATAGATAATAATAAATAAATAGATAAATAAATTGGGGAGACAGATATGTTTCTCATATTATTTCCATTCTCTGGAAAATGTAAAGCAGTGTTCCTTCCTATTCCTATTTAAGAGCAGCTTGGACCAGTTAATGGGTAATCGGGAATTCACCCCTGGTCTGGCTCCTTTGTCTGTAATGGACAGAGGCAGTCAGTAAGTCATCCCCTGTAAATCAAATATAAATCAAATTTGTGGGTCACATTTAGGTTGCACGGCTAGGCTTTTAAGGGTTGTAGTGATCATTAGCCTGGTATACACCTAAGAATCTATGAACCATATCCTCAAGCCAGCATAAAATCAAGTCCCAATTCATCCATCAGGACTGCTGGAAGGCTGTCTCAATGCCTTCCACTCGGGAACAGCACTATATGGGTTCTGCATATCATTGAAGAAGGATACACACTACAGTGGGAGACAATGACACTTATGTTTGGCATCCTGCTGTAGCAGAAGGGCAACTGTATCTGGTAAACCCCATTGTCAAAGATCTAGTACAAGGAGTAATAGAACCAGTCTGACCCTCACGAGGGAACATAGGCTTGTACTCCAGACTCTTCTTAGTAGGCAGAATCTCAGGGCGAGGTGAACAGGGCCCTTTCATAGATCATGACATTTTTTTCAAAGCCTGGGGTTCACTTACAACTTTCAGAAGTCCAGTATTTCGCCCCCCAACAGGGAAATTTTCTTAGGTTCCATGTTGAATGCAAATCTGCAAAGGTCATTCCTTCCATGAGACAAAGTGGTACACCTGCAGAAATAATCCATTCTGTTAGTAGGCCAGAAGCAGGCCACAGCCAGAGTGTGTCTCAGAGCTCTAAGTTATATAGTCTCAACCATGCTAATGGTTCCCCATGCCAGACTTGCATGTGGGGAACCTCTGTTAGTACTTCAAATCCATATGGAACCAATTCATTCAGCCTGTGGAACAGCAGATCGTATAGGGGGGATACCGTCATGGTACATCTACAGGACATGGGCTTGGAGGAGGGGGCAAATAGACTAGTTAGCAAAGCTTACTGGAAAAGGGATGGAGTGGTATAATTTCCAAGTGCTCAGCACTTGTATATAGTTTAGTTTATTATTGCTTGTTTAAAATTATGTTTAAAATATTCCTGAAGGGCTGGTCCGGGAGTATGAGTTTATACTTTACTATAACAAGGGTGTGTCCATATAAACAATAAGATGTATGAGTATCATGTTGGGAAGAGCATTTATTTTATATGTTCAGTGTCCTAGAATGTTTCGGTTATTTTAGAAAGAATTAAGTTGTTTTAGATAATGACATGTGGATATCTTTGTGATCTGAATAAATCCATGATGTGTTAACTAAATGAATAGCTGTCCACATCATAGTATGTTAATGTTGGATGACTTCTAACTGGTTTCCTTCATGTAAACTATTTCTTATCTTATCTCCATTCCCCTGCTACATCATGCTCTAAAAGTATTAGAGGTACATATGTCTTAGATATAATAGATACAAACGTTTAAAGAGTACATCATTCCTGCAAACTTCTGTAATGCATGTTTGTCTCTTGGCCTTGGCATTTGCACAATAGCAAAGATTTTTTTCTGCATTAGATTGGTCCCTCTGATTTTATAATATCTCCAGTATATTTCAGAGTTGTTATGTGATTTTTAAAGTTGCTTTTATTTAGCTTGAAATTATAGTCTTTGTTCAGCGTTTGTATCAGTCTCTTCTGATGCTGTTCTTGTGGCTGACTCCACACTAGCAGATTGTAAGTTGTATTTAGAGCACTTTTACAGTGCAGTGAAAAAGTATTTGCCCCTTCCTGATTTCTTATTTTTTTTGCATGTTTGTCACACTTAAATGTTTCATATCATCAAACAAATTTAAATATTAGACAAAGATAACCCAAGTAAACACAAAATGCAGTTTTTAAGTGATGATTTTATTTATTAAGGAAAAAACTATCCAAACCTACATGGCCTTATGTGAAAAAGTAATTGCCCCCTTGTTAAGTCATAAAGTAACTGTGGTTAATCACATTTTTGGGAAAGCTGAGTTCAGTTTCACTAGGCGTACCCACACCTGATTACTGCCAGACCTTTTGAATCAAGAGCTCACTGAAATAGAATCTACCAGACAAAGTGAAGTTGGCTAACAGATCCCAAAAAAGAAGACATCATGCCACGATCTAAAGAAATTCATGCCTCGATCTAAAGAAATTCATGCCTCGATTAAAGAAATTCCGGAACAGATGAGAAACAAAGTAATTGACATCTGTCAGTCTGGAAACGGTTACAAAGCCGTTTCTAAAGCTTTGGGACTCCAGCGAACCATGGTGAGAGCCATTATCCACAAATGGAGAAAACATGGAACAGTGGTGAACCTTCCCAGGAGTGTCCGGCCTACAAAAATTACCCCAAGAGAGCAGCGATGACTCATCCAAGAGGTCACAAAAGAACCCAGAACAACATCTAAAGAACTGCAGTCCTCACTTGCCTCATTTAAGGTTGGTGTTCAAGACTCAATCATAAGAAAGAGACTGTGCAAAAATGGCATGCATGGCAAAGTTCCAAGGCTGACCAAAAAAAATATAAAGGCTCATCTCACTTTTGCCAAAAAACATCTTGATGATCCCCAAGACTTTTGGAAAAATATTCTGTGGACTGACGAAACAAAAGTTTAACTTTTTAGGAGGTGTGCGTAAAAGTAACACAGCATTTCAGAAAAAGAACATCAGGCCAACAGTCAAACATGGTAGTGGTAGTGTGATGGTCTGGGGCTGCTTTGCTGCTTCTGGACCTGGATGACTTGTTGTGATTGATGGAACCATGAATTCTGCTCTCTACCAAAAAATCCTGAAGGAGAATGTCCGGCCATCAGGTCGTGACCTCAAGCTGAAGCGCACTTGGGTTCTGCAGCAGAACAGTGATCCAAAACACACCAGCAAGTCCACCTCTAAATGGCTTAAAAAAAAAACAAAATGAAGGTTTTAGAGTGGCCGAGTCAAAGTCTGGACTTGAATCCAATTGAGATGCTGTGGCATGACCTTAAAAAGGCGGTTCATGCTTGGAAACCCTCCAGTATGGCTAGATTAAAACAATTCTGCAAAGAAGACTGGGCCAAAATTCCTCAACAGCAATGTGAAATACTCATTGCCAGTTATCCCAAATGCTTGACTGCAGTTGTTGCTGCTAAGGGTGGCACAACCAGTTATTAGGTTTAGGGGGCAATTACTTTTTCACATAGGGCCATGTAGGTTTGGATATTTTCTTTCCCTTAATAAATAAAATAATTACTTAAAAACTGCATTTTGTGTTTACTTGGGTTATCTTTGTCTAATATGTACATTTGTTTGATGATCTGAAACATTTAAGTGTGACAAACATGCAAAAAAAAAAAAGAAATCAGGAAGGGGGCAAATACTTTTTCATTGCACTGTAGCTACTTAGGCAATAACTGTTTGGAACACCCTTGGTGCTGATGAGTTACCAAAATGAATCAAAGGAATATGACTCTTTCTAATAGAAAAATAAAGTGTACAAATTGTAGGCAGTCACAGTGTCACATAAGGATAAAGTCCAGCAACCCGAGTTTGATTAGTATCTCATGCATTTGATGGTGCTGGCCAGGAGGATGGCTGTGCTTATCCTGGGGTAGAGGGAGGTAGTTTCTAGTCAGTTACACCTGTTGCTCAGGTGTCACGGAAAGAAAATATCAAGAACACTGAAAGCAGGGGGATATTTTGGGAAGAGTGTGTAGCTACCTAAGCTAATGATAGTAGCTGTAGATGCCCTTCTGTGCAGTGTTGCAGTATTATTTACATATGGGTAGTATTCCACTACTCAACCTGACAGCTTGTATACAAAAGCTTCAAGCTACTGCCTGTAAGTGGGATGTTGCACGTAGGCTGCTAGATCGTCAGCCATAAAAGGGATGTCTGCAAGTACAATCCACAAAATTTCTTCACCGCCATTCAGAAATGTTGACTCGTACATTCAGTCTGCCATTGGAAACTGCATTTTGTTCTTCAGCTTCAGGTAAGTACCCCATTGGGGATTTATTTGGTTGTTTCTACCTTTTGTTATTGTTCATGTCATCCAGAAAGGGCAAGTCTAGGTGTAGAAGGCAAATTCCACATAACGATAGACACAAGCTCTGTTTGTTTTGCTTAGGGCCTACCTACGATCATTGGTCCTGCTCTAACTGTCAGTCCTTCATCCTTAAGACTTTACGTAGTTGGCTGTCTGCCTTAAACCTATATCTAGAAAACTAGAAATGTAAGTGTTTGGCTAGGGAATCGATGGAGGGCTCCGCGGGTTGCTCCTAGCCGTCCTTGAAGAGGAAGGTAGGCAAAGCTAGGCCTGAGTCGTCTTTGGCTGCACTTTCTCTCTCCAACATACCTCTTGAGGTTGATGAAAACCCGGTGGTACAATCGGAGGTAGAGTCTATCTCTCCCACAGGAAAGGCAATGGCAGGCATTAGGAGTGGTGATCCAAGCATGTCAGAGGCTATGCAGACGCCCGTTTCAGACAGTTTGGGGGAGCCATGGCTACTTATTTCAGAGGACTCGGGGAACTGGTCCAGTTCCCTTGCAAAAAGAAGCTCTGGGCGTTAGGCCTACATCTGGCCTTGCACCTGCCCTAGAAAAACTTGTCAAAAAGAAACAAAAAACTAAGCATTCCACAGTGCCTAGTATGTCTACGTTGGACTGGGAAGTTTTCTTGCAAGGTCTTATTAAGGCCTTGATAGCCCTCATGCCTACAGCTTCGGCTTCTTCTATTTCTGGCCCTGCCTTCTCCTCTTCCCCTGTGCTGCCATTTGGTTCCCAGGAGTCTTTCTCTGTTCTTCCGGCCCAGGACTCTGATTCAGAAGGGTCTTCCTCGGCTGAAGACTCTAGCTTACTCCACTCAGATTCCTTCCGCCTTGGAATATGCTTCTCCAGAGGAAGAGTCTAGTGGGGGAGATTCACCAATAGAAGAACTCTCTTTTGGAGTGACAGTTAATAAGATGAGAGAATTCTTTAAGTGGGATACTTCCCAGATTTCAGAGGAACAAAAGAGATACTATGACTTACTTCAGGTGGAGGCCTCTGCACCCACAGCTGTTCTTCCAGTGCTTCCTTCTTTCCTGGATGCCTTTCCATCATCTTTCAAGACCCCAGAGTCACATGTACCAGCTACTAAAAGACCTGACCGTTTTTATAAGGTCCATGAGGATTGTAAATTTCTTTTTAAGTATCCTTCAGCTGATCCTGCTGTGGTTTCTATCACCTCAGATAAATTCTCCCGAGTTGTTCCTTCTACAAAATTGCTTCCCTCAGACAAAGAAAATTTTAGAAAGGTTAAGAAAGAAGGTTTACACTTCTTCCACTCTGGCAATCAGAACCATTAATTACCAGACTTGCATGTCTAGGTAATCTCTAGCTTTGCTCTCCCAAGTTTCTCAGGCCCTGTGCCAGCTACCTGACTCAGAAGCTAAGTCCTTATCTGTTTCTCTCTTGGCTGCATTTTCACAGGCCATTAGACATTCCATTAAATGCAGCTATAAAAACTTCCTCCAGCGATGCAGCTTCTGTTCTTAGGAGATGCTCTTGGCTGTTTCTACAGGCTCTCCCAGATGACATTATGGCAAAATTGCTTGATGCTCCCATGGACAATTCTTCTGTTTTTGATAAGGCTGCTGCAGAACGTTTTAAAACACTGTAGGGAAAAGGTAAGGAGCTCCAGGATTTAAAGCACCTGCTAGTTTCTCTGGTTCCTAAATTTCATAGGAACTTCCCTTTCCTTTTATTAGGAAACCATCTAGGTCTACTTCTTCTGTTCCCTTTAGTTCTTGGGCATGCAAATCTGCTAGGAGACCCCCTCCGCCTAAAATGTGACTTCTGCTCCATCTCCCCAGCAGTCCTTTCAGTCCAGACAAGGCTCTTTGTGGCATCCAGCCCCAACTTCCAAGTCATACTCCTCTGTCTCTCTATCTTTCTCCTTCCCTTTCAGCCTGGAAGGAGATCACTCAGGATTCTTGGGTGATATCCATTATTCAAAATGGTTACTTCATTACTTGGAAGTCTCTTCCCCCCTTTCAGGGGATTCCTCAACCTCTCTCAGTTCAACTGCATCTGTTCCTCAGCTACTAACTCAGTTTTCTCTCCAGGTCACCATTCAACCTGTCCCTTTAAGTCAGCAAGGAAGAGGATTTTATTCCAGGATGTTCTTGGTTCCAAAAAAAAGACTGTCCTTGGAGACCCAGTTTGGAACTCTCAAAGTTGAATACGTTCCTGGTGGTGCCTTCTTTCAGGATGCTATCCCTACAGTTCCTTCTCCCCCTGGTTCCTCATCAAGCATTCTTAGGTTTGCTGGATCTCAAGGATGCTTATCTGCATGTTCCTATTCACCCTCACTTCAGGAAGTTATTATCCTTTGGTGTTATCTTACCTGTATGAGTTACTTAACAGTATATTAAGATCCACTGTTCTGCCTTGTCTGCTTGCCTGCCCTTTTCTCCTCCATTGGCTTCTAGGCTGGAGGTTAAGCTTTTCTTAAAAGGCATCTTACACTTGAATCCTCCCAGGAAACCAATTCCTCCTCCTTGGGATCTTAGTTTTGTCCTGGATAAGTTGACTCAGGCCCCTTTTGAATCAGCGGCCTCTGCTTCTCTAAAGTTTTGTACTTTGAAAACAGTACTGCTGGTAGCTATTACCTCTGCCTGAAGGGTTTCTGATATCCAGACATTAATGGCTTCACCACCATTTCTAGTTTTCTGTAAGGACAGAGCTTCTTTGAGAACCAAGCCATCCTTTATGCCCAAAGTAGTTAATGATATTTCCTTAAATCAAGCTATTCAGTTGCCTACTTTTTTCTTTTTCCCATCTCCACAACCTCCTAGTGAGAGAATTTTGCATTCCCTAGGTGTGCATAGACAGCTTAGATTTCTGTCATGACAAAACTAAGTCTATCAGGAAATCTGATCGATTATTTGTGTCCTTCCATCTCGGGGCTCTGGGTTCGCCTGTTTCTAAGCAAACTATCTCTTCATGGATTTCTAAGGCCATTATGTTTTGCTGTCATTTTCATGGGAAATCGTTATCCTCTTCTGTTAAGGCCCATTCCACTAGATCTGTGGCATCCTCAGGGGCTTTCTTCAGAGGTTTGGATACTCAGTCCATTTTGGAAGCTGCCACTTGGTCTTCTGTTCATACCTTTACAAGTTGGATTATATTTCTAGGACCAGAGCAGGGTTTGCCAGAGCAATCCTGCATGGATTTCTGGAAAATGTTTCTGCTTGATCTCTCCCTGTTCCTTTCCCCTCCCTGGGTTCCCTTTCAGCTTTTGCACTCTTCCATATGTAAAGAATACTGCAACATTGAGTAGAACGTCAAAGAATAGTTGTGTAAAATCTTACAGTCACCATAGATATCCTTCTCTTCTATGTTGCAGTATTCTATCCCACCCGTCTTTCCCCCTACATCTTGCTCATTGTTTAATGACTGACACCTTGGTTTTCCTTTGGAGTTTTCCTTATGGGGGCAACTTTATTCTGAGGATTGTAAGTGCAGATGTCCCTTTTATGGCTGACATTCTAAGAGCCTACGTCTAAGTCCCACGTACAGGCAGTAACTTGAAGCTTTTGTATACAAGCCAGATGTCGGGTCGAGTAGCAGAATACTAGCCATATGTAAAGAATGCTGCAGCATAGGAGAGAGGGACATCTATGGTTATGGTGAGATTTAACACAACTATTCTTAATGCATGTATGGGAGTACACATGTGATGTAAGAGAGTTTTGGTAGTTTCTGTAGTGATACATGTGTGCAGGTGTCTGCCTGAATGATGGTCCCTCTGCACATGTTCACGCCGTGGCAGATCTGAGAATGATCCTCAACCCCCAAGAAATGAATGGGCTTGTGCATAACTGGAATGGTAAGATGGTTGGCTTGCACATGAAAGAAAAATTCATTAGAAAAAGTATATGCAGTTTGGGGCTTTGTACTTCTAGCCCTGTCTGACAGAAACCTTATTTTTTATGTACCACTAAAAAAGCTTGACATTTTGCATTCTCAATGCTGTTTCTTCTACTTTAAGCACTGGGTAGTTGTCTCTCTCTTATGTTTTTAACACCTTTATTGAATTATCACTTGTGACATAAGCACATTTACATTTATATAAAAGTAATCAAACTGTATTAACAAGTTAAAATTAACAAATATTATGCTTCACATATGTTCTATATATCATATAACCTAAGCAACATTACATAAATTATTCAATTCCTGCCCCTTTTTTAAACAAGAAACATCTTTATTAAACCATCACTTGCAATATAAGCAATCATACGTTTATATAAATCAAAACAAACCACACCGACACAATCCTAGTTGCAAGCCTTTTTCATCACAAACCGTACTGAAGCACTCCCAGTTGCAAACAGTATACATCACTTGTAATTTACCTAATTGTTTTCAGTCAGATAGTGGATAAGTGTCTGTTTAGGACTTTCTGGTCATAAAAAATGCTTTCTTTCTTTCTTCACATCAGTGTCCATACTATTCACCCATTTTTTTGGTTCCAATTGCTTGCTATCGACACCTAAATTTTTCTTTCCTTCCTTTTCCTGTTCTATTTTTTTTACAACTTCAGGTAGTTTTCTGGTAGCTTGAATCAGTTATGCGCTGTCAAGATTTATTTGTAGGTGATATTTGCCTGCCAAGTTTCTGAAGTCTTTAAAAATATCAGCATAAATGCTGGATGTCATTGGTGTGGCTGTGCAGAGTAGCCAAGATATTTGCATGATTGATCTTTAGTACATTCAGTCTTTTCTTTTGCACTGTCAATTTGTTTTATCATTCTTACCATCTCCCAAGCTATATGACTTAAAGTATTAAGGAGTTGAGAGCCGATGCAGAAGGGCCATTGTCATTTTAATATTTGAAAAGAGAGTCTGAACTTTTTATTCTTTTGCTGACATGTTAACTGTTTTTGCTCTAATGGTGTTACTTTTTGGCTACAGTAAGTTAGCAGTGTACACATAGCTCTGTCTTTGAAAATTTTATTTTAAAGTGACAGGCTTGATCTGACATGTTTTAAACTGACTTTTGGCTTTGCAATGATACCTTTAAGCAAACTGCTGCTTGTTGTCTGTACAGCTATTTCTTTTTTAATTGCTTTTGTCTCTATTGCATGCCGACCGTTAGGCCTACTGCAATAAGCTGGGGCCTACTGCAATAAGCTGGAGCCTTCCTTCATCAGATGGCCAATCACAGAACACCATTTAGGCAGCCATTAGAGTTTTTATGTTATATAAGCCAAACCTTCCCATCTATGGTAATGTGCATGGTCTTAAATGTAAGGGTATGCAGTGCTTTCCTTTGTGAGTATGAACATTATTGCTCACTTGGCGGGGACCAGGTATTTTCCTTACTATTCCTGTCTAAAAGACATCTTTCTTCCAATCGCTTATCTGCCAGATGTATTAGTTGTTCCCTGATACCATGGATTAGTTGGCTGGTTGTGCATAAGAAAGTTTGTGATTTCTTTGCAGTGGTTTTAGTGTGCTTTCCTTTACATGGTGGCTATCAGGTTATGCAGGCCAGATACAATGTAGCAGGAATATTTCAGGGATAAGCAGACATTTGACTGCTGTTCTTCCTGTTCTGGCAAGGCTTTTAGGTTTGCCTGTCTGTTTTCAGACGGTGATAGATAAATACAGCAAACTTGAGTATAGGTAGGCAACACTAGGTAGATGGAGCAGTCTGTCAAATTCGAGTTCATCTTCCATGTTCTGCGTTTTGCTTAGTTATGCTGTGTGTCCATGTCCTTGTCTGAGAATTTGAAAAACTTGCACCTAGTCTGTAGACATCGCTTGCATGAGTAGACTGATTACACTTGTTTGTATTACAGAATTACATTGTGAACTCACTTTCAAGATACTATCAACTTCAAATTTCAAGAACCTTTGTACAGAATCCTAGATGATTTAAACTTTTTTTTTTTAATTTACTTTGTTGACTCAGTATTACACATGATTTTGGTACATTTTGTGAGGTAGAATGTTTTTGGTATTGCATACACTGTTACTTGTTTTGAATTCTAAATAACTGTGCTGAAAACAGTGCTTTATGTAAATAAGATGTGGTAATTGTAACCTTGTAGGTGAAGGTCTTAAGGTATGTTTCTTTTCTTTTCTTTTAGCCTTGCAGAAGCCATGTCTCACTATACAGATGAACCTAGATTTACTATAGAGCAGATAGACCTTCTTCAGCGCCTACGAAGGACAGGTATGACCAAACATGAGATTATTCATGCTTTAGAGACCTTGGAACGCCTTGACCAGGAACACAGCGACAAGTTTGGTAGAAGGCCTAGTTGTGGCAGTGGCTCTATAGGCAACAGCAGCAACAATGTGCCCGCTTCATCGTCTTCCACAGCAACTGCCTCTACACAGACACAATATCGTGGAATGTCCCCATCCCCTAGCAACAGTTATGACACATCCCCACCACCCTGCACCACAAACCAGAATGGGAGAGAAAATGATCGAGTGCCAGCATCCAATGGCAAGATATCACCTACTCGTTATCTTGCTAACAGCATAGGACAACGATCGTACAGTTTTGAAGCATCAGAAGAGGATCTAGATGTAGATGATAAGGTAGAAGAGTTGATGAGGTTAGTGAAACTGTCTTTTTGATAGTTAACCAGGAGAAAACTTTTGTGGCTTTTGATTTCTTAATGTAAAAATGACTTTTGTTGTGGATAAATCTCAAGTATCCTCCAGTATATTATGATAAATCTTATTTCTTGCAAAGCAGATATAGGCTGATGTATTATGCATAGGATGTTTTAAATTTTACAGTATAGCGCAAAATTAATTTCTATTGAATATTTTAACATTTTGTCTTTTAACAACAGTGTGTGTTTTCACAGCTGTATGTGGAAAATAAGAATATTTCTTAATTTTAAACAGTAGAAGACTAACTCTTTGGTATACAGGGATAAATCCCTGACAATGACTGTAAGTCAGGCAGTTAGTGCAGGGGGTTAAGGCTATTAGCTGTTAACAAGCTGGTTCCTGTAGTCCAGAATTTGATTCCGTCAGCCTTCATTTGCCTGCTATGTGACCCTTAGCAAGTTTGTCAGCCAACCAGCACACCCAGATCACCCCAGAAACAGTATACTTGTATCTAGTGGGCTTACCCTGTTAAGTAAATAAAATTACAAAAAAAAAGAGCCAGATGACCAAAGTCTGTATAGTGGCTTGGAGAGTGTAGAAAGCAGCCAGCACTGTTTTAATCATTCTGGAGGTGGGAAAGTGATTGCCACCATGCAGGTGGAGGCTTCCATGGCACAGCAGAAGAAGCTAGGACCAAGGGTGTGGACTTGGCGATTCCAAACCAGTGATGAAAGCCCTCACTAGCTTGTTAATGGAAAATGTTCACACATGGAGAAAGGGATAGGATGCCTCATGGTGGCATTGGTGCCCATGTTAACCATCAGGAAACACTGTCATTGCTACAGTGCTGGCAAGGGCACAGACCACATCTGTTGCTGCCTGTATAATGGTCCTTCTGGTTGCGTCTTGCTCTCCATATTGGTGATACTCAGCACAGGAGGTGTAAAATGCGCCTAAGACTGATAGGAAGTGGCTTGATGGTTTGCAACCAGAGATGCAAAAAGCTCATTAAAAATGTTATGCTATATAAGTTTAAGAAATATAGATGCATTGTCCACTTAAGAAATGCAGAGTGCAAATAGCAATGCTGCGGGAAACACATTTAGAAAGAAATGGGCATGTGAATTTGACAAATCACCATTCCTTAGAGAAAAGGAAATAGTCTGAAGATCAGCAATCTTGTGTTTTTCTTGTGCAGATGTATTTCTTTCTTCTAAGTCCTCTGTTAATCTTTTTGAATATCTTCTATTAGGAAATTCTGGGCTTCTTGCATAATAATAATAATAATAATAATAATAATAATAATACATAAATTATTTCTTATCCTCACTAGTCTATTCTATCATATTTATGGCTCTATTTTTGTCCTGCCAGTTTTTGTGGACTAGCACTTCCTTTTACAGCAGGGGCCATCCGTCCTTTGCACCTGACCTCACCCCATTGTAGGAATGTTTCTGTGTCTTGAGGATTCTATGCCGTCATTTTTTCCACTCCTGGCACAATTGCACATATCAAGATTTGGCACATTTTTATCCTGGGACTTGTGCACTCAGCATTTTTTTTTAATCTACATCTGTCCATGATATATGCTATATAAAATACAGTCTATATATTAGTGTCGTCTTGGTGAGATTTTGTAACAGGGTTCACTTCATGAACGTACTCATCAAGACTTAACAGGTGTTTTCCATTTTCTCCAGTGTTTGCCATTTTCTCCAGTGTTTGTCCAGTCATGGAGTTAGTCTGTACAAGTTAGGGGGTATGGATTGTGAAGTCCTTCACATGGGTTTGCATGGTAATGAATGGGTTGCTGATTTTCCCCAAAAAGTTCAAAAGTTGTGCACTTGGGGAAAATGCATCAGGCAATATTCTTGCAAGAAATGTGACTACAGGAACTGGCAGTGGATGTGCTTCAACCTGTCAACCAGGTAAGTAAGGAAGACTATCTGAATGGGATACAGATTAGAATTCAAGACAGTTTTTTTTTTTTTAATGAGAATATTTCCACTTTCTTTATATCACACCCATCTTGCACAGCCTGTTAACAGCCCAGCTTCTTTTCTGCATGTGGCATTAGAGAGAGCTTCCCAGAGGATCCAGAGGAACATGAGAATTTGTTTAATGTTCTTTTTATTCTTTTATGTATATTCACAAAGTGTACATCTTCATCATAATGCACAAATTAATAAAAAAAAAACATTAACGTTTGGTTAGAATTGGGACTCGGATCAGTAAATGTGTGCACCAAAGATGAAAGGAATGACGTGAAGTTGTTCTATCTCGCCGTTCATTCTTACTGATGGGTTCAGAGCCTATCCCTCGTCTCCGAGTCAGCCTACCACAAAGCTGGAGGTCTTCAAATAGCTCGAGGCCAAGTCCCTATCCCATGACGCACCTAGAATTACCTCAGATCTAGTTTGCCACTGCAGCAGATCGGAGGTTCTCATTAGCTCGGGCCAGTAAAACTTATTTTTTGAATATTTCTTCCTTATATTAATAACTAGATAGTTTTAGGCAGTTTTAGATATTTTTATAAAGCTCTTATAGCTTATTAGTATTTTTAGCTACACTGGATTTCCCTTTCCCTGGTGTGCTTTGTATTTCTAGTTGGCCCCTTGTTTTTAGGCCCAATTTAAAGAGTTTATTACCCCCACCAGTGGCCACAGTGACCATGGATGCTTCCCTGATTGGGGGAGGGCATTTTCAGGGAAGAACAGCCCAAGACACATGGACCGATCAAGAGACACATCTACGTATCAATGTCTTAGAGATGAGAGCAGTACTTTTGGTGTTTCAGTACTTTCAGGACTCTCTTCCTCTAGGTACGATTGTGATTCAGACAGATAACATGTCAGTGGTCTGGTACTTGAACAAACAAGGAGGAGCCAGGTCAGGTCATACCCCCTTTGTTGCGAGGCCCTAAGAGTATGGCAGTGGGCGATTTCCACCCAGTGCTTTCTGTTAGCAACACACATCCCGGGGAAATCCAACATGATAGCAGAGAAGCTGAGCAGAGCAATTTTTTGCCCCAAGAGTGGTCCCTCAAGAAAGAGATAGCGGACAGGATATTCCACAGATGGGACCAGCCCCGCTGTGACCTTTTTGCCAGTCACATGAACATGAAATGCAGAAGCTGATTCCCCCTCCGAGAGAAACCCCAAGGGACGCACTTGTTCACGATTGGCCTCCGGGTCTCCTCTATGCCTTTCCACAAATCCCGTTGATACCCAAGGTTCTACAGAAAACAAAATCTCTGGGAAGGACTATCATTCTTATAGCCCCTCATTGGCCTTGTCAGTTTTGGTTCCCCTTACTTCAACTTCATCTTTTGGAGGACCCTTGGATTCTGGATCCAGTTACGGACCTTCTGACACACCCGTCAGGGGAACTTCATCCTTTTCTGCAGTCCCTGAAGCTGACAGCTTGGCTGCTCCAATTCCCATCATAGCCAGGTTCCATAACCTTTCCAATGAGACCAAGCAAATTCTCTTATCCTCTCATAAATCTTCTATGAGGAAGCTATACCTTAGCAAATGGAAAACATTTCTATATGGGCCTCTAAAAACAATATTGATGCTTACCAAGCCCCTGTGGCCTCTATACTAGAATTCTTAATCATGATCTTCAATCAGGGAGCTGCAGCAGCCACACTCCATGTTCAACTTGCTGTCATTTCTAACTTTCATCTTGGATTTGAAGGATTGAATATTACGTCACACAAATTATCCAAAGCCTTTCTCAAACGGACTTTTCATCTCAGACCACCTGTGAAATCACCCTATTCCCCATGGAATCTAAATGTTATGCTTTCCCGCATCATTCTTCCTCCATTTGAACCAGCCTCCTCATGTGATCCCAAATTTTTGTCATGGAAGACTATCTTTTTAGTGGCTATTACTTCTGCCCACAGAGTGTCAGAGCTTCCGGCCTTATCCATTAAACCTCCTTACTTGATTTTCTATGCTGACAGAGTCTCACTTAGAACAAATCCCTCTTTTTTGCCCAAGGTTTGCACTGAATGTAATCTTAACCAAATTATTGATTTGCCAGTTTTCTTCCCCAATCACTTCAGCAATTTAGAATACATGCTGCATAAACTTGATGTTCACAGACAGCTCAAATTTTATTTGGACAGAAAAAAAGATTTCAGGAAATTAGAGCAGCTTTTTGTTTCCTTTTCTGACTCCAAGAATGGTATGCCAGTGGGTAAAACAACTTTGTCTAAATGGCTGTCTAATTGTATGTATTACCTTTGTTTATTCAGCTGCCAATATGCCCCTACAGCATAAGATTAAAGCTCACGCAACCAGAGCAATTTCTACATTTTTTGCCTTTTCTGCCAGACTTCCTATTGGTAACATTTGTGCAGCAGCCACTTGGTCAAACCCTCATACCTTTATCACTCATTATAAGGTTGACAGAGCCTCCTTTGGATCCACTGTCCTGAAAAATATACTCCCGTGAGCCACCTGAGGTTGATGGTGCTTGGGACACTACCCGTCAGTAAGAATGAACACATAAAGACATTATGTACTTACCATAATGTTCCATGTGAGTTGTTCATCTCACCTTCATTCTTACGTCCCTCCCTCCTACCTCCTCCTGGGCTTTTAGATGACCGAGATGCTGGTTCCATCCTGGTTTCTCAACCCTTCTATACCTTCTCTTGGGAGTGATAGAATGACATATGGTATTGTTATATGCAGCAAACAAGGTCTGAGGTAATTCTAGGTGCATCATGGGATAGGGACTTGGCCTCGAACGATTTGAAGACCTTGAGCTTTGTAGTAGGCCGACTCGGAGCCGAGGAATTGGCTCCAAACCCATCAGTAAGAATGAAGGCGAGATGAACAACTCACATGGAACGTTATCGTAAGTACATAACGTATTTTCCCCCCATTAGATAAGTACACTCTAATGAATCTTGTTTTTGGCTTAACAGGAAGCACACTTACATTTCATATTAGAAAAATCATAAAACTTAGATGTCAGTAATTTTTTTTCTAACACTATATGCTTTGATTTGTTTTCCATTTTTGACACTGTAGTACAGCATTGGGGTTCTACCCCCCCCCCCTTACACGCCGTCTTTTTAGATGAGATGTTAAACTGAGTTCCCATCTGTCAGAGCAGGTGATAGCGCAGGTGGATGCAAAAGATCTGACTACAGCTTACATTCCTATACTGAGAATCAGTCCTGGGTTTGAATACCACAGGCTCTATTTTGCGTATTGTGTGACTCTAAGCAAGTCAGTTAACCAAACAATGCCCCCGGACTGAGCCTAAAATGGGTCATGCTTTACCCCAGTTAACAGACACTTATGCTTTGCGAATAGTTCAAAGGGCATCATCCTTGGCTTTGATGCTGCAGAGATCAGAAACTTGAGTTCTATTCCTATAGCAGGTGCTTGGATTCAAGTACTATACCAAAGTAGTGATGCAACATTAGGGGAGTGCTGCACTTCTGAGCTGCAGTTCTTCAGATAAGATGTTAAACTGAGATCCCACTTGTCTTAAGTTGATCTTAGCTTAGGTGGATGTTAAGCATAACCATGGCAGTTAAGAGTAGGCATTTCCCTGGTGCTCTGGTCCTGTAGTCATGATGATTGGATGGGTAGACACTAACTTGCACCATGTTTGGACTTGCTTGATGTGGGAGGTGAGCACTATTAAATACTTGAAAAAGGGTGGTAAGATCTTTGTGTGGCTTTTTAAAAATGCTTATGACTAGGCATGTTTTGACTGCTGTGATTACTTGCCTTGTATTGTTCCCTGTCTACTGATATGGGCTGCTCTGGGAGAATGTGAACAACAATCCCAGATATGTAAACCCTGACTTTCATAATTGGTCCTCCTTTATTGTCTTCCTCAACTCATACCACACTTTCCCCACTTACCCTTCTGCAGTACATTTATCCTGTTTTTCCCAAATACCTCACCCAGAAGCTCTTCTCCTGAAGGTACAGCCCTTTTATCCCCTTATGTATGTGCATTCTGCTACCGTTCTCTGTTCTTCTCCTCTTCAAACCTTTCTTTACAGTAAAGTCACAAAAACTTCACTCTCTCTTTTCCCCAGAAGAAACTGGTCACTATACCTGTTCCATTTTCTTTATTATGGTTTGTCAATGTAATCATGAAAATGTTACTTGTTTCTCCTTTCTTTGTCTCCTCATCATGAGTTCCCCAGTGCCTACCCAGGCTTCCCACTCATTCTACCAGCCTGACTCACCTCACCTCCATGAATTTCCGTAAATACTAGGCTTGTTTTTCCTCAGATCAACTGGATTTGCCTCATTCTTCCAGCTGGGCACGGTCAGAGTTTTGATCCTTCTCCACCCCATGCCTGTATTTCTTTTCGGTCTCTTCAACTTTAGTCATTCCATTTCTATATTCCAGCCCCCAAAACAAACTCTTATTACCCATATATACTTGCTTCCCATACCCTTCTACTGTTTCCACACAGTTGGACTAAAATGTCCGTTCCTCACAATTCCACCACATGTGCTGTTCTTCTGCCTCTGGGTATGTCATTTTGCCAACATCCAGCTGAGTTCCTCTATGCCTACTCCTCATTTTCTTGTGTGTGAGAGACCACTTGTGCCATATTCTTAATTGTTGATTTGGGTAGTTATACGGCGACTCTCTCTCATTTGATCATCTGTTTTCACCATATTCAGGAAATCCTTCTATTTGGCCCAGTTAGTTTCTAAGTCAGTATCTTCAAGATCTTGAGAAGTAACCCCTGTGTTCTTCCCTTATCAGACCCATCATCAGATATAGGTATGTAAAAATCCAAGTATATCGTTTAACTGGAAAGGCCCCAAGAAGTTTTTAACAAAGAAGATAACGGGCCTTAAATTCTTCAGCAACCCTAACAGATAAACAGAGCTATCCTTGTACTCAATAGCTTCTGGCTGCTCCAAGGTGACCAGTGTCTTTCTTTTTGAGCTGTGGAAGACCCAATCCTCTTTGACCTCCTCTATGTATTCGTAAAACCAGTGGTTCTACAAACACCTGAACTACAAAACCATCACTATATAAACACAAGTACGAGGATATTTTAATAGACATGTAATATGATTAATACACAATTAGGTCCTTCCAACAGCCCAAGATAACAAAATTGTATTAACTTTAACTTGAATATTTCCAGCCTTTGATGTCTTGTTACAGTGTAAAGCCTAGATACATTACACTTAAGAAAATATGCTTTCTTACTTTAATATCAATAGCATAAACAGCAGTCAGTGCTATCCTGCTGTACTCCTCCCACCTCAGTTTAAAATAGTTCTGCTTACTACACAGAAATGTTTTACAGTATAACATGCAGTTTACATCAGGACAGTTATTAATTAATTATTAATAAGTACACACCATTTTTATCTACAGCTATTTATTCAGTCCCTTTATTGTCTTTCTAAACATTATTGAAAAAGCAGAGGTTATGCTTTAGCATAGGATTTATGAACCACCCAAAAGACATGCCCCTTACATAGTCTCACAGGGGGAAGTGAGAAGGCAGTTGAAATTAAAGAACTGCAGGTTTATACTAAGGGAGTATGCTAATAGTAAGAGAAAGAGTAAGGTTTTATGTATCATGAAACACAGGTTAGACACATCTGAGGTCCACAGTGTTATTTTGAAAAATGTTGGCAGTTTTGTTTTTCTTCTGACTTACTTAAATTTACAGGCAAGAGCTGTAACTTCTGTTATAAAAGGGATGGGAACATAAAGCGATCACTAACAAAGATTATACTGACCTTAAACATTGTGTAGTACATGGAGCACAGTAAATTATTGTCCAATGCCCAGAAAAAAAGAGAAATCAGTTAAGTGCTTCTGTAGCACGAGACCTGATCTTTTCAAATGTTAGGCAACCACTGATTCACTTCAGGTCAGGTATCATGCTAGGCAGTTAAACCTGCCAGTACTGACCAGCAAACAACAACAGCAGAATTTAAAACAGATTTGTTTTTCCTGTTGTCTGTGCCGGTAATGTGTCCCTGACTTTCTGTAACTTAAGAAAGTATGTTACTGCCTTGTAGTACATGAAGCAGATAAAGATCTATGGACTACAAAGAATTATGATTGGGTCTCTGACATCTGTGTCTTTAACACACAATAAGCCAATTATTAGTTATTGGCAGAACTGGCAGGTTTCCATACAATAACTGCGTATGTGTTGATTTTTTAAGCAGATTGATTTCTTTGTTCACTCCGTTAAATAAGAGCTGTGCTGACTGTACCTGTTATTGTTATTTGTGTGGCACATTGCCTACATAAAATATTTTACACATTTCAAAAAACTGTAAATGTAAAACAAGTGTACAGGTAATTCGGTTACCATCAGTTTGGTGAATGAGATGAGTTTCAAAGACTGAAACATTTAATCGTTTCAGCTGTGTCGAATAGCTGTTTATTGGTTATTGATTCACAGTATATGTGTACTTTTTTTTTATAGAACCAGTTATAAAAATATGAGCTCAGCAACGCAAAATGTTAGAAAAAAACGTTTATTAAAACAAACAAAGCTTTCAGGTAAAAACCCTTCATCCGTGTATAAAAGACGGCACCTACCTCTCCTCCTTTATGTAAAACACAGGAAATAATTGTCAGTTAATCAGTTAATATGCAAAATATACATTTAAAAAACACATGTATAAATATATATATATATATATATATATATATATATATATATATATATATATATATATATATGTGTGTGTGTGTATGTTGCGTCTTTCGGCTTTTCCCGGTTAGGGGTCGCCACAGCGGAACTCCGGTCCGCTAATGATTGGTAGTTGATTTTTACGTGCCGAGTTACCAGCCCTGACGCACAACCTTAAACGAAGGTACGCCCATTCACGCATGTCTCCACGCAGAAGACGCTCTAACTGAGAATCGAACCGGAGAGCGTCTTACTGTGAGGTGACAATGCTACTGCAGCACCTTACCATAATAAAAATATATTAATACATAATAAAACAATACAAAATGCATCACTTAATGTAAGCACATCTGCTTAAATTTTAATACAGGCTTAACTGACACCATCTGATTTAAACCAGGGAAAAGATCAGCATTCATCTTTAATATCCATTCCAGTACCTGATTTTCTAGTCTGTTGTTTAAATCACCGCCCCGAATATTGACAGAGACCCGAGCTATCACCCTAAATTTAAAACTATGTTCAGCCCCATATTCACTAATATGTTTAGCTAGGGAATTAGTACTTATACTTCTTTTAATATCTGATCTGTGCTCTGTGATCCTGTCTTTTAATTTTCTCATCGATTTTCCTACATAAAATGATGGACATATAATACATGTAGCAAGACAAACTATACGAGTAGAATTACAGGTGGCTGGACAATAGAATTTAAATTCCTTCCCAGTTACTGGATGGACAAATACCTGATTTCTATTTATAACATCACAACATGAACAATTGTGACATGGAATAGTGCCAGAAAAATTATACTTGGGTATATATGCACTACTACAAAGGTCTTTGTAACATAACTTTTGCTTAAGATTAGGATAATTAGAGAAAGCATATGACAGGGTGCCTAGAGAGGAGTTGTGGTATTGTATGAGGAAGTCGGGAGTGTCAGAGAAGTATGTAAGAATTATACAGGATATGTACGAGGGTAGTGTTACAGTGGTAAGGTCTGTGGTGGGAGTGACGGATGCATTTAAGGTGGAGGTGGGATTACATCAAGGATCAGCTCTGAGCCCTTTCTTATTTGCAGTGTTGATGGACAGGTTGACAGAAGAGATCAGACAGGAGTTCCCATGGACTATGATGTTTGCAGATGACATTGTGATTTGTAGTGAGAGTATGGAACAGTTGGAGGAGACCCTGGAGAGGTGGAGATATGCTCTAGAGAGAAGAGGAATGAAGGTCAGTAGGACTAAGACAGAATATATGTGTGTGAATGAGAGGGAGGATAGAGGAATAGTGAGGATGCAGGGAGTAGAGGTGGTGAAGGTGGTTGAGTTTAAATACTTGGGATCAACAGTTCAGAGTAATGGTGAGTGTGGAAGAGAGGTGAAGAAGAGAGTACAGGCAGGATGGAGTGGGTGGAGAAGAGTGTCAGGAGTGATTTGTGACAGACGAGTACCAATAAGAGTGAAAGGGAAGGTCTACAAGAGGGTAGTGAGACCAGCTATGTTATATGGGTTGGAGACAGTGGCATTGACAAAAAGGCAGGAGTCAGAGCTGGACGTGGCAGAGTTAAAGATGTTACGATTTGCACTGTGTGTGACAAGGGTGGACAGGATTAGGAATAAGTATATTAGAGGGTCAGCCTAGGTTGGAAGGTTTGGAGACAAAGCCAGAGAGGCAAGATTACATTGGTTTGGACATGTGCTGAGGAGGGATGCAGAGTATATTGGGAAAAAGATGCTAAGGATGAAGCTGCCAAGTAACAGGAAAAGAGGAAGGCCTAAGATAAGGTTTATGGATGTGGTGAGAGATGACATGCAGGTGGTTGGTGTGACAGAGCAAGATGCAGAGGACAGGAAGAAATGGAAAAAGATGATCCGCTGTGGCGACCCCTAATGGGAGCAGCTGAAAGAAGACGACGGTATGAAAAACTTGGATAATCACCAGTCAGCATTCCCAGTTCTGGTATAGATTTTAAAATATTCCAATTCCCTCTAATGATTCTTTTTATTACCGTCGAAGCTCTACTATATGTTGTAACATATCGTATCGTATCACTTATAGCTTGTCTATTGCCAAAACTCGGTCTGGCAGACGATGACCTCAAGTATAGTTCTTCATCCATTTCTTGATTAAGTATACCTTCATCATAACCTCTATCAAGAAATTCTTGTTTAAGTTCATTCATCTGTCAAAAGCACTTGTCAATAACAGAGTTCAACTTACTTATACGGATGAATTGACCCTTACTAATTCACAATTCCCCTAAACACATGGGGTGCATGCATACTACAGCGGTGTAGAAACTTATTCCTATGTACCGGTTTATTATGTACAGTAGTACACAAGTCGAGACCATTATAGTCTATAGTAATATCAAGAACATTAATACTCTTGGTTGAGCTGGACAGTGTAAATTTCAAAAGTTGTATGCTAGAATTCAAGTATATCAAAAACTCATTTAATTTTGGTTTAGTCCCATACCAAATAAAGAAAAGATCATCCTCAAAACATTTGAAACATTTAACTTTAGAGCAAAATTCTACAGGCCTATTGTATACGACCTAATTCTCCCATTTGTCAAGGACAAGGTTTGCATTTGTATTGACAGTGGCAGTACCCATTGTCACCCTCGAAATCTGGTGATAGATCTTATTATCAAACACAGAAAAGTTGTTATTAAGAACAATCTCTAGTAACTCACAGATAGTTTCTACATATCTACCTTTATGAGATCCATTTTTACACATAAATTCCCTGATAGCATCTATACCATATGTATTTGGTATCATAGTAAACAAAGACTGAATATCAAGGGTAACCAACAAAAAATGATCTTGTTGTTTAGTGGAAAACCAGTCATACATGTAACCCAAAAAAATCATTGGGGTCCTTAATATAGCTCTTAACATTTGGTAAAAATTGTGACAGAACATTCTGCAGATACATTGAAATGGGTTCAGTAATCGACCCCCTACCAGATACATTCGGTCTCATAGGGGGTTTTTCTAAGGATTTATGAACCTGGGTAAACCATATAATACTGGAATTCTAGGAAATGGGACATTGAAATAACTAAACATTTCAGTTGTGATGTCATTCATAGCCTGTAAAATAAAACAGCAGCATTAATAACATTAATATGTCTATTAACACCATCCTTTCCAACAAGCCTAAAAATGTTTACATCAGACAAAAACTTATACATTGCATCAAGATATTGTGTTTTATTCATCAGTACAATAGCACTTCCCTTGTTGTCAGCCTCCTTAATAACAACATTCTCATTGGTAATTAATTTTTCAGGGAGCTACGTTCATCAACTGATAAGTTAAAGTACTTATGAAATATGTTCTTATCGTATGCTTCCGCTTCCCTTATTTGTAACTCACACACATTTTGAAATGCATGTATATGTTTTTGTCAGATGTAAATATTTTTAACTCGTTGGAAAGGATGATGTTAATAGACATGTTAATGTTATTAATGCTGCTATTTTTGATTTACAATGTCCCATTTCCTAGAATTCTAGTATTATATGGTTTACCCAAGGTTAATAAATCCTTAGAAAATCCCCCTATGAGACCGATTTTATTGGGTAGGGGGTGGATTACTCAACCCATTTCAATGTATCTGCAGAATGTTCTGTTACATTTGTTACCAAATGTTAAGAGCTATATTAAGGACACCAATGATTTTTGGGTTACTTGTATGATTGGTTTTCCAGTAAACAACAAGATAATTTTTTGTTGGTTACCCTTGATATTCAGTCTTTGTTTACTATGATATCAAATACATATGGTATAGATGCTATCAGGGAATTTATGTGTAAAAATGGATGTCATACAGGTAGATATGTAGAAACTATCTGTGAGTTACTGGAGATTGTTCTTAATAACTTTTGTGTTTGATAATAAGATCTATCACCAGATTTTGGGGGTGGCAATGGGTACTCCCATTGCCAATATATATGCAAACCTTGTACTTGACAAATGAGAGAATAAGGTCGTATACAATGGGCCTGTAGAATTTTGCTCTAAAGTTAAATGTTTCAAATGTTTTGTAGATGACCTTTTCTTTATTTGGTATGGGACTTGTACAGAATTAAATGAGTTTTTGATATACTTGAATTTTAGCATACAACTTTTGAAATTTACAATGTCCAGCTCAACCAAAAGCATTAATTTTCTTGATATTGCTATAGACTGTAATGGTCTCGACTTGTGTACTACTGTATATAATAAACCGGTACATAGGAATACGTTTCTACACTGCTGTAGTATGCATGCACCCCATGTGTTTAGGGGAATTACTAAGGGTCAGTTCATCCGTATAAGTAGGTTGAACTCTGTTACTGCAAGTGCTATCGACAGATGAATGAACTTAAACAAGAATTTCTTGATAGAGGTTATGATGAAGGTATACTTAATCAGGAAATGGATGAAGTACTATACTTGAGGTCATCGTCTGCCAGACCCAGTTTTGGCAATAGACAAGCTACTAATGCTCGGGCTGAACAAGCTATAAGTGATAAGATCCGATATGTTACAACATATAGTAGAGCTTCGACAGTAATAAAAAGAATCATTAGAGGGAATTGTAATATTTTAAAATCTATACCAGAACTGGGAATGCTGATTGGTGATTATCCAAGTTTTTCATACCATAATTGTCCTAATCTTAAGCAAAAGTTATGTTACAAAGACCTTTGTAGTAGTGCATATATACCCAAGTATAATTTTTCTGGCACTATTCCATGTCACAACTGTTCATGTTGTGATGTTATAAATAGAAATCAGGTATTTGTCCATCCAGTAACTGGGAAGGAATTTAAATTCTATTGTCCAGCCATCTGTAATTCTACTCGTATAGTTTGTCTTGCTACATGTATTATATGTCCATCATTTTATGTAGGAAAATCGATGAGAAAGTTAAAAGACAGGATCACAGAGCACAGATCAGATATTAAAAGAAGTATAAGTACTAATTCCCTAGCTAAACATATTAGTGAATATGGGGCTGAACATAGTTTTAAATTTAGGGTGATAGCTCAGGTCTCTGTCAATATTCGGGGAGGTGATTTAAACAACAGACTAGAAAATAAGGTACTGGAATGGATATTAAAGATGAATGCTGATCTTTTCCCTGGTTTAAATCAGATAGTGTCAGTTAAGCCTGTATTAAAATTTAAGCAAATGTGCTTACATTAAGTGATGCATTTTGTATTGTTTTATTATGTATTAATATATTTTTATTATGGTATGTACACACACACACACACACACACACACATATATGTATGTGTGTGTCTCTGTATATGTGTGTGTGTATATATATATATATATATATATATGTGTGTGTGTGTGTGTGTGTGTGTATGTATATGTGTATATAATATATATATATATATATATATATATATATACATAGATTTTTTTTATACATGTTGTGTTGCTTTTTAAATGTGTATTTTGCATGTTAATTGATTAATTGACAATTATTTTCTGTGTTTTATATAAAAGAGGAGTGGTAGGTGCTGTCTTTTATACACTGATGTAGGGTTTTTACCTGAAAGCTTTGTTTGTTTTAATAAACAACTTTTTGTAACATTTTGCATTGCTGAGTGTGTATTTTTATAACTGGTTCTATTTTCTATGACCTGAGCCTTGTCCCTGTTATCGCGATTGGCTTATTGTACATTTTTTTATAAATGCTATTAGGAAATGCATGTCTGCCTTGAAGTTAAAACAGAAGTATAAAAATCTTGCTACTAATTTGAAATTTCTTTGGTGAACTAAACGTTGTCAGTCTTCTTGTAATTATGTCCATCACACTTGTATATGTGATACTTCTGTGTTTACTTTTTTTTTTTTTTTTTGTGAATCTTTTCACCTGGGCTGTGCCTGCAAACAGTCTATAGTGATCAGTTTACTACTCTGGTAAATAAACTAAGCTAAAATAAAAATACATTTTATATTGTACTTCTGTATTAGAATTATTGTCGCGGTGGTACAGCGGTAGCATTGTTGCCTCACAGCAAGAGGTTCTCCTTTTCGATTCTCGGCTGGAGTGCCTTCGGTGTGGAGTCTGCATGTCCTCCCTGCGATCGAGTGGCCTACGAAAGACATGCGTGAATGGGCATGCCTTCATTGAAGGTTGGGTGTCGGGCTGGCAACTCGGCACCATAAAATCGACTGCCAATCATTAGCGGACTGGAGTTCCACTGTGGTGACCCCTAACCGGGAAAAGCCGAAAAGACAAACAAACAACTGCTGTATTAGAATTGTTATTTTTTGTTACTGTCTAGATTTTTATCTGCATTTGCTGACTGGTTGATAGAATTTTTTATTGTTGGAAATTTGTAGTAAAAATTGTGGTTTTCAAAAAGTAAAAATACAAAAAAACAAGGATGCAGAAATATTGCCTAGATATTGAGAAGCGGAATGACAAGTATGCCTTGGTGAAGCATAGAAAAGAAACCTCATTTGCACAGTATTAAATTAAAACTTCAAACAGGTCCTACTCAGTAAGACAGGAGGTGATTTGAAAAAAAGAACAATGGAATTGTAAGACTGTTATTAACATACATTGCTCAATTCTTGTTTAGGTTTTGGTTTCATTAAATTCTAGAGCATGAGGCTATTTTGTAAGAGCTAGAACTTTTAAGGCATTTATTAAATCCAATGTAATATCTGAGATCTTGTTCTGTTTTGCAAAAGGTGTAAGTATGATAGGGCTTCAAGACTGTTGTTGTTCTTTTGGCTTTTCCCTGCGGAGAAAATTTTTTACACATTAAATGTGCATGATTGATTTTATTCAATTTCGTAAATCGTTTGGAGTTTAAGTTGGCCTGGATTCTGTCAGGTTGCATTGCTTTTGTGGTGCCTGGTTGCTGAGTAATTTTCTTTGTGTTAATTATTTGAATTTGAAGTCACAAGACCTTACCTTCTGAACCTTATATAGTTTTCCATTAGGTTAGGGTTGCATTTTCTAGTAAGCCTTTTATATTCCTAAAACAATGTTGGGCGATGGCTTTAATTTAAAAATCTAGCCTTCTTCCCTTTAACTTTCATTCTCAAAATTTGAATGAGTGCTTGTTTCACCTTGCAGATTCTGTAACACAGCTTTTGGTTGCATTTCCAAATCAGGGGAAATTAGAAATACTGACCTGCATTTTCTTTCCTTTTCTCCTTGAAAGAATGTATTTCCTGTAGGAAAACATGTAATTTCAAGTTGGATTGCTAGCTGTTTTTAATTTTATAGTGTCTTGTTAAGTAATCTTACTCAAGGAACTGTTAGGGCACATTTTTTCAGAGGTGCTACTACCTCAGTGGTCTTTCGAAGAATACAAGCAACACCTATTTGAAAAGCAATAACCTGGTCTATAGTGGATACTTTCACTAAGCATCACAAGTTATGTTGCATTTCCAAAGCAGTAGAAGACTTTGCTACAGCTTTTATCAAATGGATGTTGGCTGGGTCCTTCACCTGGCTTTTGGATTCATAGCTCTGTAATTTACTCACTGTTAAAGATTAAATTGTGAGTACTTGGCATTGGAGAGGCATATAGTTTTTTCTGCAAAGTACTCACTGTAACAGTAAGTAATGGAGCCTATTCATGTATTCACTGTTTAAGTTCATTAACCCATTCTTCTTTCATTATGATCTGTCTTTTTTGCTAGTTATATGTTTTTGGTCTTGATGTACTGTTGCACTTTGATTGGGATATCTGCAGAATGTGAGCAGGATGACATTTACAGCAAGACATAGCCTGTTACACAGCTTAAATGCATTAGTATGAAACATTTTTTGAAAGAATGCCTGTTTTAATGAAGTTGCGGTGTAGCCCTAGCTGGATGTAATGAGTATTTTTGGTAGGGTACATTGATAACATGTTATGGTCATTAGGTTTTCATGGTGTGATTTCCTGAGAGAAACATCTTGCCTCTGTTCTGGGGTCACTAACAGGGAATGACATTTAAGCATCCTGTTGATGTGGACCAGGAATGGGGGTTCACATCATATTTTTGCTTTACTTGAGAAATGTTAACATTTTTTTTTGAAGAACCTCGGCTTTGAAATCTAGGTAGTTCCTCCTTATCTGTAAAGCAAGGAGTATTAGCTTGGCCTGCCAGTCAGGAAGGTGCCCTGTCACTATGTAAAAGCATGAGCCAAATGACTGCCCCTTGTGAGGGAATACAAGTCATTGTTAACTTTGAACACACCGGTGGGTTCTGTCATTCTTACAATGAGTAGCCGTTGCACTTGGCTGTCCTAGTTCCAACATTTCTTGCATTGGAAGTACTGCCACATTCCCGACCTTTCCAGTGTGGTGGGAGATAGCCTTGCTGTTTGAGTTGGTTTTTTGATTACATACTGCAGCCCTGGCTTGCTAGGGGTATCTGAAAATTTTGATACCATCTTGGGAGCCTTCTGTTCACTTGACCAGTGGTGCCAGTTAGATTACCATCTCCCTTTTGGTTGAGCTATATGATATGAATCATGTTTATCTTTGTCTGTTTAGTTTACCTCAGAGCTCATTTCATTGTAGGTGATACTTATTACAGTGTTTAGCCTTTCATCACCCAATTTAAAGGCAGGAAAACTGTTGGTCTAGAATGTCAAAAATTCATCTCCAGCTCCACACAGTATCCTAAATTGTAAGATCAAGAAACTTTCTCCTCTTTCTTTTGAGACGGACTATTCTGTCTTCCATGGTTGTGTCCTGCAAGACTCTCTTTTTAGAAACAGTAGTTCTGTCATAAAAAAACATTGAAAGTTCAGTGTGTCCTGATCAAAAAAAGTCATTGTCTTCTGTCCCTTAAATTCTAGATCTGCTTAAAGATAAGCTCTCATTTCTTTCCAGTGATGATCTCTGAGATTTCCTTGAATAGTAAAATGTGTACTTACCAAATTATACATTTGGATTGGCAGTTCCATCCTCATTACCAGCAGGGCTAAGACCAGCAGAATTTAGCCCAGCCATAGAAATGTTCACAGACTACAAACCCCTCTCTTTTTTCTCACAGTGTTGTGCACCTCAGTACCTTTCTTCAGATCGCATAATTTATTGAATGTACATAATAAGTAACAGTTTTAGGAGTCATTATAAACAGGCTAGTTTTATCTAGGCTGGGAGAAAGTGGTCTGGAACGGTAATGAGGGTGGAACTGCCAGTCCATTTCCATTATTATGGTATGTACATAACTTTTTTATCTGTAATTGAAATTCCATCCTCAGTGCCAGCAAGGCCAAGCCCCAGGCAAAGCCTCTTGGGTGGATCCTCCTGAAAAAAATGTTCTGCCCTGAAAACTAATGACACAAAAGGAAGTCCTGAATGTAGAGAGCACGGCCAGCTTCTAGTGTCTTGCAAAAGTATTTAGCAGTGCCTGCATAGCAGCTGCACAAATACCATCCAAGAATGCATTTTTGAACATTGCCTTTGGAGTGATCATAGCCCTGAATGAATGAATGAGCCATTGGCTCTGAGGATAAAGTTTTATTAATTTTGTTAAAATAAAATCTGATAAAATTTGAAAACCATGTAGTCAGCATTAAATGTGGGATTTTGATGCTTAGTTTGTGTTGGAGTGTGATAAAAGAAGTTGAGAATCTTTTCTTATTGCCTTTGCTCTGCCAAGATAAAACCTGAGTTACCTGTGAACATCCATACAGTGCAACAGATGTTGACATCTATTAGAGTAATTTGGGAAGAAAACTAGCAAATTAATGGCTTGGTGTAAATTTGCCTCTGGTGCAACCTTAGGCATGAAAAAAAATTGTTCTCATGGATTCTGTCTTGGTGGAATAACAAATAAGGAGGATGAACAGACAGGGCTTTCCATTCATAAATTCTCTTAGCAGAAGTAAAAGCAAGGTGACAGAGTTAGATTTTTCTAAAATAAAGTGAAGAGCTTGGGAGGGATGAAATCCTTTACTGGTAGATGCAAGAGAGATGCGCCCTTGAAAAAAATGTTTTACCTCTTAAGGAGGCTAGTGACAAAGTGCTGGTGCCCCAGTGGAAATTGTATGTCTGATAAATGTACTTACATTGTAGAATAGCTAACAACAGAGTCATAAATTTGGATCATATACTCCAGAGTAGATGGAAGTGGGGCAGTGAGGGAATCCATGCCATGGACAATGGCGTAAATGGAAAAATTTGTGTACTTATGTATGCTTTCCTGAAATTGGAAAAAACATGTAATTAGGTATGGAGTCTGAAGGTTCAGGTAAGTCTTGAAATCACATTTCATGGATCTGTCACACAGACTTTGGCTTTATGCATTTTGGCTTTCTCCAGGAACTTTGGAATAAAGGAAAATGAGGGGAGGCATAAAGGAGACCAATAGACAGGCCACTTCTGGATGCTTGCATCTCTGGAACACTACCCAGAGGGCACTGTAAACAGGACATGGAATGAGCTTTTCTTCCCTTTGATCTTGAATAATCTGACATCCTTGTCTAAGGAATGAAATCTGTCATTGATTAACAATGCAAAGTGGTCACAGCAAAACTTTCTCCACTACAGAAATAGAGTTCTTGATATAATCAGACTGAAAGACCATTCTTTAAGCATGCGCAGACAATGGCTGAATCTGCCTACTAAGGAGATGGCTTGCCATGGGGTATGGTTGAAACTGAGATAGTAATTTCTTGCAAGGTCTTTTCCCCAGATTCTCAGACAAAATGGCGTAACACTAGCAAGTTGGCAGCAAATGGCTGCCAGTGGGTTGAGTCCTGCTTCACTTCTGCACTTTTGACTTTTTTGGGGGAACTCTTGTTAAGGTAGTCCTTCTGAGCAGCCTGTTTGTGTAGATATAAATCTGCCACTTTGGTGTTTGTTGCAACGTGCAGGAGTTTTAGTGATGATGTATTACAGCTGTTGGAAATGTAACAGAAGTATTAAATTGTTGATATAAATGTAGTGAATGCAAAGTAGCACTAGGAAATTTCCACTGTTGTTATTTATGTAATTAGCATGAGCTGGGAGGAAGCTTGAAGAAAGGTGTCATTAAAATTGAGATCTCATGAAAAAAGGTGCAAGTAGAGCTGGCAATGGCAGATTGTGGCTTGGTATTCTGTAAAAGAAGAGCTGTGAAGAACTGTTTTGGAGATTTCTTGATCCTGGGAGCTCCTTGGACTTATAGATTTGTTAGTTGTTTATGGTGGCTGGACTTGCTATTTATAGACCATTTTACCGTACTTCTATTCCGTATTTGTTTATGAGCGTTATTGTCTTCAGTTCTGAAAACCAAGTTTTTCAGTGCTATCCTTGGAACCTGAAATCTTGTACAATTAGTTAGAGTATTTTAATGGATTTTATATAGTCCTTTTTTGTCACTGATGCCTGTTACAGTTCTGGGTTATTGTTTTACAGAGGTCTTGGATACTGTAGTGGTCTTTTGTCTGTTATGCTTGTATTACTGCTTTAGAAGTACATTTGTTGTAGAATTTGCTTCATTTATTTTATTTATAATTTATTTGGTTTCATTCAGATAAATGTCTGTTATAATGAATTCCCTGGCCTTACAAATGAGACTTGTTAGACTGATGAGCCTATAGCTTCATGGGTCAGTAGTAGGGATGCCTTTATGGAGCATCACCATTGCTGTTTATACTTCTGGGGCTTAGCCTGTAGCCAAGCTAAGGTTAAGTAGCTTATGTGGAAGTTCTGCCAGAGAATATTCATTAGATAAAAGCTATTTTACACTGAAAATTTTAACTGTAGCCCCATTTGAGTCCAACTTCTCAGTGACACAAGTTCTTGTGTTGGAAAACATTATTTTTAGCAGCTGTTGCTTCAGCCAGAGGGGCCTTTGAGCATTAGCCCTGATGTACAAAGAGTCACGTACTTTGTTTCACAGAGACAGAGTGAGCCTTCAAACTAGTGCTTCCTTCATACCTTAGGTGATAACTGAACTTGCACTTTACCAAACTGTTTGACTGTTAGTCTTCTATGTTAACCCACAGAAATGGGGTGAAAGAATTCTAAACCTTGTAGATGTTCTTAGGCAGCTTAGTTGTTAGCCAGCAAGACTCACAAATTCAAACAGTGTAAACAACTGTTTGTTTGTCTTGTTTATGCCAGGCATATGAGGAGATCTGACTCCTGCATCTTTTTTTATTGTGAGCACATATTTTTTTTTTATTGTGAGCACTATAATAAGCACTTGGAAAGGCTAATTTGTGCCTTCTCTACTAGAACATCCACAGTAGCAATCCTTTTAAAGAATGAATCAGCTCATCTTATCAGTGAGTCAACCACATGGACAGTGGTTCTTGCTTATCTTCCTCAGCCACTACAAGCTGAAACTCAAGTCTAGAACAGACTTTGCCACGGCCATTTTGCATGACATGTTCTGATTTCCTCCTGCGCATGGAGGCAAGTAATACTTTATTTAGCACTCTTCCCACTGATTTTGACTTTTGCTGTAGCAGTGACCCCTGTGATGAATGTTATTTTGACTCTTGCTGTAGCAGTGACCCCTGTGATGAATGTTATATTTGAGTGTAGGAGCCGTAGCTGTAGATGTTCAAATAAGGTCACTGATGCAGTATAGACTCACACCCTTCTACCTTCCTTTTGCAGGAACCTCTCCCGAGTCCTGAGAGGTAAAAGGATTGGAGTAGACAAAGCATTTATTGCAGTATGGAAAAGGTAAGGCTTTCCATACAGTGGATATGCTCAGCATTCTACTGTTTCTCCGAAGTGATCATCCTCAATGAACCTTCTTCAGTATGTTGGTGTTCAACTCCAGAGGCTCTGGAAGTAAGTGAGAACATTATGTACTGTTCACTGGGGCTTTACAAACCAGGACATTGACCAGTTTTGACACCCCTTGAGGCAGGGTACACTTGCTGGTGGCCATCTTGCCAAAAAAGAACTGCAGATGGAATGAGTTTTTCTTCCCTTCAGTCTTGCATAATCCAACTTTCTTGGCTAGGGAATGAATCCAGTCCCACTGTGAGTATGTCTAAAAATTCTGGAAGTCAGGCTGGAAGGTAGACATTTGCCCGAGCTAATTCCTGTGAATATTGAACCATACTGCAGCAGTGACCCTGCTTGTATATCACTGACTGATTATAAGTATACTCGTACAACTGTACTTGCATTGCTTTTACTTTATTTCTGTATAGCAGACATTCATCAGAAACTACCATTTGTTTTGTGCGATTCTTGCCAATTCGTATATTCAAGTAACAACAAAATTTACCTGAGTCAACTTTTTAAGTACTAGTTTCTTATTTGTTAAGGGGAGCAGATGAATACATTTGTACTTAATTTTATAATTGTCTTTCAGGAGGGATAGCAGCATAATCAAAGATGAAATTAAAGCTTTCCTTGCCAATCGGAGGATTTCTCAGGCAGTTGTTGCACAGGTCACAGGTAAGAAGCATGTCTTTACCAGTAACTGTCATTTGTTAATTGTGTAAAGAGCACCGTCAATTTTTCTTACTGTTCCACTATAACCTAAGTGATCTAAGTTTAAATAAAGACTTGTGCACCTGCAGGAACTTGTATGAGGGAAGGATGGGGCTTGCCTACTCACCCTCTTCAGAGGAAGGGACGTGATTACATGATGATGGTGAGCATGTTGTTTTTTGTAGCAAAGGTAGAGACCATTGTACAAAATGGTGGCCAGGCTAGGCATGCAGGTGATTTTGAGAGGTGCAACTGCTTAAGGGGAAGAGAGAGAAAGTGCTCCTAGGGTATGTTTCATCACATGTAGTAGCTTATACAAGCATGTAAGGGTGTAGGGAAGCCATAAACTAAGCATGTAGCCTTCATTGAGGCTGTGGTGGCTCCCTTCCCCCTATTGCACTTGCATCATAAATGTGGTGAAAGACTGGCAACCCTTACTGGTGGAGTTCAACACTGGATAGCTTGGAATAAAAAGGCAAAGTTGGGTTGGCAAGGGTTCATCATGAACACTGCTCTGCTACAGATGTTCAGACATCAAACCAGGATTACAAAAAAAAAAGTTATTGCTTATTGATCCAGTCTATATAAGTACACTGAGCGAGAGAGGAGTGGAGCTTCAGAGTAATGCTTAGTAATAAAAATGACTACTAAAAGTTTTCATGTTTACTGAAAGTTGACAGAACTTTTCATTTTCAGATGGGTGTTTAGGTAAGTACTAATACCAAGCAGGGTGAGCAGCATTAGAGAACACCATCCCACCCATGTATGTGATGAGGTTCAGCATTATAGCCACTGAGGAAGGGTTTATTAGCCATGCAGATTTCACTTATATTGTCATTTCCTTTGTCTAGCACAGGATCCTGATACTATGAAGTTTTTTGTTTCCTTTGGTAGAACAAAATGTTATTGTTTGCCACATTTTCATTGCAGCAAGCTGTACAGTTCCTTTGCACTTTTTACTTTGACGCTCTTTGCTGATAAAACTGTTTTAAAGTTATATGTTTATACAATACTAATAAACTATACTCAGGTCAGATAATCAGTGCTTACACTTAATTTTCATTAATTTGCTATTGTTAAGCATGACAATCCCAATATCACAATCAGCTCTTCTGCCTAGTCTTAATATATGGTTTGCTTTAACATTGTTTCTTCAACAAAAACAGTTGAATGCACAAGCTAATTACTTACAATGTAGTTTGAGGTCAGGAATTAATTAGTGACCATATTGTTTTATTTTCACTATATTACAAATCTTAACTGTTGGACCAGTGACTTCAATTTGTATAGCAGTCTGCTTTATTAAATAACTATACAACTTAGATGGATTGTTCCTTGTCAAGCATGGTTTCTGTTACAGAATTTGTTAAAGCCCATTTTTTTAATAATGGGTTCTGTTTCTGATCTGTATTAATTTACAATTCCTTATTTTAATCTCGATCTTTTTCATCTCTCTTAATAATAGTTTGTCTCTCATTTTCCATTTTCTAGTTAATAGGTTTTTTCACCACTATCAATGCTAAATATAGCAATGCTTTCAACTCTTTAGCACATACTCGTTAAATTATCTTCCAAGTATAAGGCTTGACATGTTATTTAAGTAATTTTTGTAATAAAGTAACTGTGCATTCCTAAAATATGTGCACACAAGAACCTCTTTCTGAACCATCACATCTCCAACATATACCTCTAGTCTGTGAGAACACTTTTTCATGACCAGTAAAGTGTAGAAATATTTGTGCAAATATTTCCATGCTTCTAAATGTTCACAATTTAGTTGCATATCTTTTGTTAAAACATATTTTCCCCTCTACTGATCGTCTATAATATTGTTATTTAATCATTCACTCCATGCTGTTGTTACCTTTATACTATATTGTTTTCTCAAATCTAACATTGCCTTATATGCTCAACTTGTTAGTTTTTACAGTCTCCAATTTCTGTTCCTGCCTTTGTAATAAAATCTACAATATCTTCCTTGAACTGCAACATTAGACATGTATATGCAAGTGGCTCTGAGTTCAGTAACCCACACATTAGTCTAGCTTTATCCCATTTTATTATCTCATCCCTTTTTATCATCTGCTTCCAAAATCTCAGTTCTTTGCTGTTTCTTTAGCAAACACTTATAACATTTTCTTCTGTGTCTTTCTTATTACTGTACCAAGTATAACATATTGGTGTTGTTCTATTTTTCCAAGATCTAGCTACCTTTAGCATGAAGACTTACATAGTAATGTACGTATACGAGGCCGTACATGCCACTCTTTGATCATTTCCTGTGTCTGTCTAAATGCCCTTGTGTGATCCTTTTGTTACCTCATCAGGCACTATACATGTCTTGTACTTCCATTTGGCCATGTTAGTCTTGTAGTGTGACTCAGAATCTGGAAACCCCAGACCCGTTCCTTTGTCAGTGTTAGTTTTTCCGTTGCACTCTTTCTTCCTCTTTTTTAACACCTTTAATGAATTAACACTTAAGCCATAGGCAAACATACATTTGTGTAAAAGAAAACAAACCATGTTAACATGTTCACAGTTACAAACATTGTATGTCACTTGTATTCTTTTGTACAATTATCGTCAATCTAACATTACATAAATTGCCCAATTTTTGCCTTCCCTTAAACCTCACTCCTCTTCCAAAACATTTTTTGTGTGTATTGTTCTGACAATTTCCATTTATTTCTATGTAATTTGTTCCTGCCCTTTTCTAAAGATCCCACTTCCAGTTCTTTTGTCTCTGTTACAGTATTCACTACTTCAAGTGCAATTGGTTTAGAGTTTGATTTCCATTTTCTAGTAATTGTTTTTTGGCAGCCACCAGAATTAAATTTAACAAGGCCTTACAATGCCTAGACAGTTCAGATCCTGTGCCCCAACTGAAAATAATCATTTCCTTAGTTATACCCATTTGCTCAGCCAATGTTTCTGACAGAGTATTCTATTCCACTGAATTGTTTCCTTGTGAATTGCTTATCTAGTCTGTCTACCCCCAATCTTTTATAACCTCCCCTGATCGATTCCTGTAGTTTTTGTGCAATATTTTGTATGCCTTACTAATTATCCCTTTTTAGCAGCTGGTTCTGTTCTAGATTCATCTAAAACTCAACCAGAGCAGGTCTTTCATTTAGGATTCCCCTATCCTTTTCTGTTGCCTATAGTATTCTGATATCAAGGGAAGGCAGTCTCTAGCCTGCAGTCTAAGTGTCTTCTTGGCCTCTTCCCATTCTGTTACCTTTCTTGCCTATTCTCTGTATTCCTGCTTGCAGTCATCCTTATTGCCAAGTCTTTCTTGTGTTAGTTTAGTTCTTAGAATATTTTTTTGCTACTTTATAAATATAATATTCTGCATGGCTGTTATTCTCCTAAAGGATCTACATACAAAATCCCATTCTGTCCTTATGTCCTGAATTTCCCCCTTACTTCATCATCATCCCTTTTCACTTTTAATTAGAACCTTCTGCGTGTGTTATAAATAGAATTAATTGTGTAGCTCTAAACTATCCTGCCAAATCAGGTAATCCTAAACCACCTTGTTCTGATCAACTTATACACTTAACTATTGCTGTCTTCCCTTCTCAGGTAAATTCCTTCAACTCTTTAGTAATTATTGTCCACAACTTCTCCTTTGGGTGATAACAATATGCCTGACCTATATAAAAAGCTAAAGGGACTGAAAACATTTTTACTGATTATATCTTGCTCTCCATATCCATGGAAAAAACAGCTTCCAGTTTCTCTGTTTTTCTATTATCTTTTGTGTAGTATTTTCCCACATATCCTTAGCTGCCATAACCAAAGCCTTTTTAATCCATACACCTAAATACTTAATCTTATCGTGTCCCCATAAATATGGGTATTGCTGAACCAGTTCATTTGAGGGTACATAATTTACAGCTATAAGCCTTTGATTTATCTTCATTTATTTTATATCCCAAAAAGACTTGAAACTATTGTGAAATGTTCCACAACACTGAGACGCCTTTTTCTGGATTTTTCAGGTACAAAATAATATCATCTGCAAATAAAGCCAACTTTTCTTGATTACCATAACAATTATATCCTTGAATTTCCAAGTTGGTTATTTCTTTTGTCAATGGCTGTAAATAAAGAGGATACCCCTGCCTGGTTCCTCTCAATCTGTGGAATTTTGGATTGCTGAGCAGTTGTTCATCGTGTTTCACTGTTGCAGTCATTACTCTTGGCTTATCCTGCTGGCAGGCTACAATCAGTCGGCCAGAATTCCAAAGTCTAGGTCCGGCATCGGTTGCTGTCGCCTCTTCCCTGACGTCAGTGCGCCAGGGATATAAAAGATACAGCCGACACCATTTTCTTCAGTCTTTCTTGCCACGCGGTGCCCGAAGCAAAAGCAGTTCGCAAGTGCCGGTCGGCCGACTCCTGAGATTTTCAAATCCGAATTTCAGAACCGAAGTCTTCATTAAAGCTAAGTACCCGTTGGAAACTTTTTCTTGCTCCAGACCGATGTCAGAAAAAGTTAACAATTGTATTTCTTGTGGGAAGCAAATACCTCATAAGGATTTTCACTCTTACTGTATTCCTTGCCTAGGCCCTGGTCACAACGTTGCTAGCTGTCGGTTTTGTGCTAGATTTAACCAACGCACTATCAAGCGTCGGTTCGATTTTGCATTTCATTACTTTGGTCGAAAATTTAATTATATAATGCCGTCAGAACAGCCGACAACCGGAGTTTACAAAAAATGCAAGGACAAGGACAAGGATAGGCATCTGAGGTCCAAAACCGACGACGAAGCCTCTACTAGGCCAGTCGCCAGTTCGCCGGTTCTCAGTGATGTGCTTTCGCAGCCCCTGGCACCCGCTACCTCAGAGCCAAAGGCCACTACCGACTCCCACGTGGAGCCGACTGGGCCTCTGGATACTCAAGGTATTGGACACTCGGAAATTATTCCCTCAGATGGGTCCGGAGCCGCTGAGCAGGCATCGGCTTCTGAGGTTGTCTTCAGACCTACACAAATATATATTAAGCAATCTTCATCTTCAAAGACAAAGACTAAAGCAGCTCTAAAGACAAAGAAACAAGTACAGCATTCTCTTACTCAGACTTCCGTGCCTACAAAACAGATGCTCAAAATGGCCAAAGACCTAATTACTTTGATCAGGGGCTCCCATCCCCCTCCTGATAAGAGGCCTAGGCAAGAGACAGAGTATGATTCTTCTGATCAGGTATCTATTTCCTCTGATTCCTCTTCTAAACAGGATTACTCCATGCTTCCCTATGAGGATTCTGATGCTGAAGAATCCATTCCTTCAGCCTCTCCTCCTGAGGATTATTCTTTTGGGGAAACTCTGCATACTATGAGGGAGCATTTCCACTGGGAGAGCCAAGATTATTCTGAATGCAAGAAAAGGCTCAGAGACTTTCTGCTACTTCCTCAGCACAGACCCCTTGCTATTCCACCTGTTCTAGATATTGTAGATGTATTTTCAGAGTCCGGCCTGTCCCCTGACTCTTTACCCCCTGCACCTGCTAAGCCAGACAGATACTACAGGGTCCCAGATTCTCATAAAGTCCTATATAAAAACCCCGCTGCTGACCCAGAAACTATATCTCAGGGTCCCAAGGGAGTTAAAGCTTCCACTGCAAAAAAACCTGTACCCTCTGATAGGGATTCTAGGGCTCTAGACAGATGGGGGAAAAAAGTCTACACTTCTGCTACCCTGGCTGTAAGGGCTTTAAATTGTCAGTTTCATATGCTTAAATATCAACAATATTTAATGTCACTGCTTAAACAGAAAATGTTGACAAATACTGAATGCTCAGAGAACAAGGAATTGCAGGATTTATTGCATGCAGCTGAACAAGTGGGAAAGCATACTTTGTAATTTGGTTATGATTCACTGGAGGCCTCTTGCAGGGCCGCTGTTACAGGTTCTGTTATTAGAAGGCATGCTTGGTTAAAGGAACAGAATATGCCTGATCATGTTAAAGTAAAATTATTAGATGCACCATTGCAGCATGATGCTTTGTTTGGTACTAAAGCAGAAGAGGTGTTGAAAAAAATGGAGGATAAAGCAAAATCCATGCAGACAGTCAAGGATTTCTTACAGGTACAGCCACCCAGGTTTAGTAGGAACTGGCCTTCTAAAAATTGGTCCTTTCCAGTGTCAGACAGACCACAAAGAGGCAGATACAGGCATCCCAGAGGCAGATCTCAGCCCCAAGGCTCATACAGGCCCAAACAATGGGGTGCTCCCACCTCCAAAAGCGAAGAAGACAAATCACAACCTTACAGGAAACAGTCCCAATGACTTTCCTCTACCACTTTACCCCCTGCACCTGCTAAGCCAGACAGATACTACAGGGTCCCAGATTCTCATAAAGTCCTATATAAAAAGTCCTCTACCACCTATGATTGAGTACAATGCCCCATTCGGAATGTATCTGACCAGACACCTGCAGCAGCTGGAAAGGCCCCAAAAGTTCCTCACCAAAAGGATAAAGGGTCTCAAAAATATGTCTTATGCTGCCCGACTGAAAGAACTCCAGCTCTATTCAGTCTCATACCGCTTGCTCAGAAGTGACCTGTGCCTGACATATAAGGCCATGTCAAACCCTGATTTGATGAATATGCTTCACCTCAAAAAATCTAGATCCCTCAGAACCACAAGGCCGGGAGACTTAAACCTTGACACGGTTATTAATAGAAAATGCTGGAGGGACAGATTCATCACCCAGAGACTCCCTATGCTGTGGAACAAAATCCCGGTATATGTGAGGCAGAGCACCTCGCTGGCCTTGTTCAAGAGGAATCTTGACCAATGGATGGGGGATCGCAGATATACCCCAGGGATTACTTCAGTGTCACTGCTTGACAGAGGCACAGCAAAATAATAGGCATAGTTTTATTCAAACTAAAGGGGTGGCGAAAGCCAAATAACTATGGGCTAGGCTTATAAATGCCCTTGGGCAGATAGCCTAGTATGAACCTATGAACCTATGAACTTCCTTTTCTTTTGACAGCCCCCTTAGGGGGAAAACTAGCACTTTTTTCCTTTAAATTGGCAAATGATTACCCAAGACAAATGGGTCCTGAACATAGTGTCCCAAGGCTACAGGTTCCATTTTCTCGCTCTACCAAGGTCAAAGGGCATGCCAGACCTGCCATACAATCAAAGGGCAGAGGCACAAAAACAAATTACAGCCCTCATGGACATGAGGGCCATTCAGCAAGTACCACAACAAGAGCAGGGGCAAGGATTTTACTCCAGACTTTTCCTAGTACCCAGGAAGGACAAAACCTGGAGACCAATACTGGACCTGTCTATACTAAATACGCTTCTGGAAGTTCCAAAATTCAAGATGTTGACTCTACAGCAGCTACTGTCCATGCTGGGCAAGAGGGCTTGGCTCGTAACTTTGGACCTAAAAGAGGCATACCTGCATGTCCCACTCAGACAATCTTACAGAAGATACCTCAGATTCATAGCTGGCTCAATGCATTACCAATTCTCTGCACTGCCCTTTGGTTTATCTACTGCGCCCATGGTCTTCACAAAATGTCTGGCACCAGTAATTGCATTTTGCAGACAAAAAAGAATTCAAATATATCCCTACTTGGACGACTTCCTAATTCAAGCAGAGAACAAAGACACTCTTCTACAGCATCTGGCGTTTGTAAAAAGATTACTAATTGCCCTAGGGTACACAGTAAACGAAAAGAAATCAAAACTAGTGCCCTCTGAAGAGATAATATTCCTGGGTGCAAGCTTAAATACAACTACCCAGATGGCTTATCTCACGCCAGACAAGCAAAAGCAACTGACTACTTACTTCAAGAAATTGGCAACAAAAACCCACTTATCTGCAAGGAAAATCCTGCAGAACTTGGGTTTCATGGCATCCTGCATTCTACTAATTCCATATGCCAGACTGCATATGAGGAAACTACAATGGTATCTGAAAAGTGTTTGGACTCAGCATTGCCACAGTCTGGAGGCAGTAATTGCACTCATTCCCTGCCTACAACAGGAGTTTCGATGGTGGGCAGAAGCCTGCCACCACAACAAGGGTCTGCCATTCAGTTTACCCACAGCCAGACAGACAATGACAACGGATGCATCAGAGTATGCCTGGGGGGCCCATATGGCAGGAAAATGTATTCAGGGCACATGGCCTGCAAACCAGATGCATCTTCACATCAATCAAAAACAGAAGCTAGCTGTTTAAAATGCCCTGACAGCCTTCAATGACCTGCTTCATCCAGGACAGTTATTGATAAAGACAGACAACACTACGGTCATGTGGTACATAAACAAGCAGGGAGGTAAACATTCCTACCCCTCTGCAGGCAAGCAATGACCTTATGGGACACAGCATTGGCTTATCAAGTTCACCTGCAAGCACAATTCCTGCCAGGAAAAACAAATACTCTGGTAGACGATCTAAGTAGAAACCTCATGGATCCCCACGAATGGAAACTGGATCCACAAGTCTTCAGCATGATAATAAGGAAATGGGGATGCCCAGACATAGATCTATTTGCCTCCCCTCACAACTGTCAATTGCAGAGATTTTGCACAAGGATTTATCACAAGCAAGCATGGAAAGTGGACGCCCTATCATTCAGCTGGAAAAATCTAACAGCATATGCTTTTCCCCCACTGCCTCTTCTTCCCAGGGTAGTCCTAAAGGTCAGATAAGAGAAGCCAAAAATGATACTGATTGCACCAGACTGGCCACGCCAGCACAGGTACCCAATCCTAAAGAGCTTGTCTCAAGGTCCAGCATGAATATTGCCTCAAACTTCTCACTTGCTGAGCCAACAAAACAATCAGATCCTGCACAGCCAACTCAGGACCTTAAATCTGGCAGCATGGCGGATAATGTAGTCATTCAGAACACTCCTCTTTCAAAAGCTGTTATGGATATTATCTTGGAGGGCAGGAGGCCCAGTACCAGAAAATCTTATGCAGAAAAATGGAAAAGATTCTGTGCTTGGAACCAGGAACAAGGCAGTGACACGTCTGTACCAAATATTCCTCAGATTTTACAATACCTAACTGAGATGCTGAACAAAGGCCTTTCTTTCTCATCAATTAAGATTCATGCCTCTGCCATTTCAGCCCATTACAATACGGAACCACCTATCTTTTCTCATCCTTTAATAAGGCAGTACCTCAGAGGGGCCAAAAACATTAGGCCTCCAAGGAGAGCACCAATTCCGGCCTGGGACCGCAATTATGTTTTGGAAAAACTCACACTGCCTCCTTTCGAGCCAGCATCAACAGCAGATATGAAATTCTTATCCTGGAAAACAGCTCTGCTCCTAGCAATAACCTCCGCAAGGTGAGTCTCGGAGTTACAAGCACTCATGGCTGTGGAACCTTTCATCATTTTTCATCCAGACAGGGTTTCTCTGAGGACAAACCGTACATTTATGCCTAAGGTGGTGTCCAGTGTGGCCCTCAACTAAGCCATTCACTTGCCTACCTTTTACCCAAATCCACAGAACAAAGGTGAGAAAATTCTGCATTCGTTGGACATACACAGACAGTTGCGCTTCTACTTGGACAGAACTAAAGCTTTCAGAAAGACTGAGCAACTTTTAGTGTCATATGCTGCACGATCACAAGGAAAGGCTATCTCAAAACAGACTATTTCAAAATGGATAGGCCATTGCATCCGTTTTTGCTATTTCCAACATAGCAAATCAGTGCCTAAGGACATTAGGCCTCATTCCACCAGAGCAGCATCCACTTCAGCAGCCTTTCTCAGAGGAGTACCAACTAAAGATATCTTAGAGGCTGCAACTTGGAGTTCACTGCACACCTTTACAAAGCACTACCACTTGCCTCTCTACTCTAAGTCAAGAGCAGGCTTTGCCACTGCAGTTCTGCAGGGCCTCATAGCCTCTCCTAATCCTTTTTAGCCCAGCTACCCATACTCAGCTTTGGGATTCTACCCAAGAGTAATGACTGTAACAGTGAAACACGATGAACATAGTACAGTTGTGTGCCTACCATAAATGTAGATGTTCGAGTGTATTCACTGTTGCAGTCCAGATTACGCACCCACCATCCCCCTTCTCTTTGCTGGAACTTATCTGCACTTCTCTATCCTATACAACCTATGTGGTGTATTTGCTTGTAAATGAAGGAAATGTTATTTTTGTGCATGCATTTCTTATTGGCATATTTTTCAGCCAACCAATTTGGAGCACCTGACATCTGGGGCAAAAAAAACTGAAGAAAATGGCATTGGCTGCATCTTTTATACCCCCTGGCGCACTGACGTCAGGGAAGAGGCGACAGCAACCGACGCCGGACCTAGACTTTGGAATTCTGGCCGACTGAGGGTAGCCTGCCAGCAGGATAACCCGATTGTAATGACTGCAACAGTGAATATACTCGAACATCTACATTTATGGTAGGTACACAACTGTACTTTCTATTACGTGCAGCCTTAGAACTACAATTTACCAAGGGTGACCCTACTCTTACAGAGCTAGTATTATGGCAAGTACAAAGTTATGGTTTTTGTTTCTAATGGGTCTGCTGCTAGGTATAGCTGAGTCTGTCACTAGCAGAGTAATATGCATGTCACCATAAAATACTCTCATGGTTGGTGAACTTAGAGTATGTTATCTAAAAAACACCCTTGCTTCAGTATCTAGCAACATTCCTATCACAATTTCAATGTTCTTAATTTGATCACTGCTGCATTAGCCTTAGGTGTATGGGCCATATCTTGTACTGGATATAACAGCTACCCAGTTTCCAAAGTTTTTAAGGCAACTTCTTTGTGCCCAAATTATTACTGGGCTCAAGCTGAGCTGACAGTGTAAGGTTTGGGCATGAAGCCCTTCAGATCCTTCGTAATGCTGAATGGACTTTTGAGGATCAGCAGTCAGTGAAAAGTGTTCCATTACTGAGCAGATAAGTTCCCTTCAGGGAAAAAAACTTTCACCTTACTTTGTGACAGCGTATTTGTTTTCTGTAAAATTTAGTATTTTTAGCTAGGAGGAAGAGTTTCTGATGACTGCCATATGACTTTTGAACACTTTTAAACAAGAGTGTTACTTCTTTTTCATTTTCTGTTGTGGTAAAAAATTGTTAAAACTAACTTTAAACTATTTTTTTTTCTGTGGTAAAGTTATTTTACTTATGGGGGTTGGGGGTAAGTGCTTGACGTACTTTTTACTATGTTTTACTGGGGGAGAGTTACGTTTTTCAAACTTACTTGTTTTATCGACTATTGCTGCTAGCCGTCCTTGGGAAATGGACACCTTATTCTGCTTAAACATAGAACAAACTGCTTGTTTCTTGGTTTTACTTTCTTCCAGCCTTACAAAGAAAAAGGAAAAAATTGTTATGAAGCCTTTGCCACCACAGCATGCTGATAAAATGCTTCAGCTGCAGGTGGGTGACTCTGCTGTGGCCAAAGCTGGTTCCCCAAACCATTCATCTCCTTTTGTACAGCTGGTGCAGTTTCTACAGCCACCATGGACCAGGGAATAGACAAGTTCTCACCCACTTTTTAGTATGCTTGTCAGGCAAGGGAAAAACACTTTTGTTGATTGTGATAAAAAGGGCAGGGAATGCCACCCTGCTTAGCCAGAAAGCTATACTTATCCCTAGGGAGGTTTTTGCTGGTAAATGAAGGTCTGTTTCAGAGAGATTCAAAAGTCTAAACCTCAGAATGATTCTGAAACTATAGGTTATGTGTTGTCTCCTAATTTTGACTCTAATGGGAGTGTGGCTTCAGCCAGTACTTTTGATTTATTCTCTTTCTCTGAAACTATTACTATTTCTAGAATGAATCATTTTTCCCCCGTGAGAAAACAGTGTTTTCCTCAGTCCCACAGGAATTTTGATTTTTATTTTACAAATGGAATTTCCAGAACCTATTTCTGTTTCTCCTGATGTTCATCATGTTTCACTGTTGCAGTCATTACACTTGGGTTATCCTGCTGGCAGGCTACCCGCAGTCGGCCTGAATTCCAAAGTCCTGGTCCAGCGTCGGTTGCTGTCTCCTCTTCCCTGACGTCAGAGCGTCAGGGGTATAAAAGATGCAGCCGACGCCATTTTCTTCAGTCTTACTTGCGTGGTGCCCGAAGCAAAAGCAGTTCGCAAGTGCCAGTCGGCCGACTCCTGAGATTTTCGAAATTGAATTTCAGATCCGAAGTCTTCTATAAAGCTAAGTACCCCGTCGGGAAAACATTTTTCTTGCTCCAGACCGATGTCAGAAAAAGTTAATAATTGTATTTCTTGTGGGAAGCAAATACCTCATAAGGATTTTCATTCTTACTGTATTCCTTGCCTAGGCCCTGACCACGACATTGCTAGTTGTCGGTTTTATGCTAGATTTAACCACCACACTATTAATCGTCGGTACGATTTTGCATTTCATTACTTTGGCCGAAGGTTTAACTATATAATGCCGTCAGGACAACCGACAACCGGAATTCATAAAAAGCGCAAGGAGAAAGAAAAGGACGGGCATCCGATGTCCAAAACCGACGATTAAGCCTCTTCTAGGCCAGTCGCCGGTTCGCCAGTGCTCAGTGAGGCGCTTTCGCAGCCCCTGACACCCGCTACCTCAGAGCCACAGGCCGCCTCCGACTCCCACGAGGAGACAACTAGGCCTCTGGATACTCAAGGTATTGGCCGTTCGGAAACTAATCCCTCAGACGGGTCCGGAGCCGCTGAGCAGGCATCGGCTTCTGAGGATGTTTTCAGACCTACACAGCTTTATATCAAGCCTACTTCAGCATCCAAGACAAAGTCTAAAACAGTTTTAAAGACAAGGAAACAAGTACAGCATTCTCCAGGACAGACTTCTATGCCTAAGAAACAGATGCTCAAAATGGCCGAAGACCTAATTACTTTGATCAGGGGTTCCCATCCCCCTCCTGATAAGAGGCCTAGGCAAGATACTGAATATGATTCCTCTGATTAGGTTTCCATTTCCTCTGACTCCTCTTCAGAACAGGGATATTCTATTCCTCCCTTATGAGGATTCTGATGCTGAAGAATCCATTCCTTCAGCTTCTCCTCCTGAGGATTACTGTTTTGGGGAAACCCTGCATACTATGAGGGAGCATTTCCACTGGGAGAGCCAAGATTATTCAGATTCGAAGAAAAGACTTAGAAACTTTCTTTTACTACCTCAGCACAGACCTCTTGCAATTCCACCTGTTCTAGACATTGTAGATGATGTATTTTCAGAGTCCGGCCTATCTCCTGACTCTTTACCTCCTGCACCTGTTAAGTCGGACAGATACTACAGGGTTCCAGATTCTCATAAATTTCTGTATAAAAACCCTGCTGCTGACCCAGAAACTATCTCTCAGAGTCCCAAAGGGGTCAAGGCTGCTACTGCTAAAAACCCTGTTCCCTCAGATAGAGATTCTAGGGCACTGGACAGATGGGGGAAAAAGTCTACACTTCTGCTACCTTGGCTGTAAGGGCTTTAAATTGTCAGTTTCATATGCTCAAATATCAGCAATACTTAATGTCTTTGTTAAAACAGAAGATGTTGACAAATTCTGAATGTTCTGAGAACAAAGAATTGCAGGATTTATTGCATGCAGCTGAACAAGTGGGAAAACATACTTTGCAATGTGGTTATGATTCACTAGAGGCCTCTTGCAGGGCCGCTGTAACAGGTTCTGTTATTAGAAGGCATGCTTGGTTAAAGGAACAGACTCTGCCTGATCATGTTAAAGCAAAATTATTGGATGCTCCATTACAGCATGATACTTTGTTTGGTGTTAAGGCAGACGAGGTGTTGAAGAAAATGGAGGATAAAGCTAAATCTATGCAGACATTGAAAGATTTCTTACAGGTACAGCCACCCAGATTTAGCAGGAACTGGCCTTCTAAGAATTGGTCCTTTCCCATGTCAGACAGGCCACAAAGAGGCCGATTTAGACGCCCTAGAGGCAGGCAACAGCCCCAGGGCTCATACAGGCCCAAACAATGGGGTGCTTCTACCTCCAAAAGCAGAGAAGACAAATCACAGCCATATAGGAAACAGTCCCAATGACTTCCCTCTGCCAATGCCAAGCATTTCTCTCTTGGCAGCACCCTTAGGGGGAAAGCTAGCACTTTTTTAATTGGCACACGATCACACAGGACAAATGGGTCCTAAACATAGTTTCTCAGGGCTACAGGTTCCACTTTCACACCCTTCCAAAGGCAAAAGGTATGCCAGACCTGCCACACAATCAATGGGCAGAGGCACAAAAACAAGTAACATCTCTCATGGACATGAAGGCCATTCAGCCTGTGCCACAACAGGAGCAGGGACAAGGATTTTACTCAAGACTTTTCTTAGTACCAAGAAAGGACAAAGCATGGAGACCAATTCTGGACCTGACTATTCTAAATACTTTTTTGGACGTACCAAAATTCAAAATGTTGACTCTGCAACAGCTTCTGCCCATGCTGGGAAAGAAGGCTTGGCTTGTAACTTTGGACCTCAAAGAGGCATACCTGCTTGTCCCAATCAGACAATCTTGTAGAAGATACCTCAGATTCATAGCTGGCTCAATGCACTACCAATTCTCTACACTGCCCTTTGGCTTATCTACTGTGCCCAGGGTCTTCACAAAATGCCTGGCACCAGTAATTGCATTTTGCAGACAAAGAGGAATACAAATATAGCCCTACTTGGATGACTGCCTTATTCAAGCAGTGACCAAAGACATTCTACTAAAGCATCTGGCATTTGTAAAAAGATTACTAATTTGCCTAGGGTACACAGTAAACGAAAAGAAATCAAAACTAGTACCCTCTCAAGAGATAATATTCCTGGGTGCAAGCTTAAATACAACTGCCCAGATGGCTTATCTCATGCCAGACAAACAAAGGCAACTGACTTCTTACTTCGAAAGCATGGCAACAAAGACCCAGTTATCTGCAAGAAAAATTCTGCAGCCTCTGGGCTACATGGCCTCCTGCATTCTGCTAATTCCATATGCAAGACTGCATATGAGGAAACTACAATGGTATCTAAAAAGTGTTTGGACTCAACATTGCCACAGCCTGGAATCATTAATATCACTCATTCCCTGCCTGCAACAGGAGTTTCGATGGTGGGCACAGGCCTGTCACCACAACAAGGGACAGCCATTCACTTTACCCACAGCTAGCCAAACACTAACAACAGATGCGTCAGATTATGCCTGGGGGGCCCACATGGCAGGAACATGTATTCAGGGCACATGGCCCCCAAGCCAAACGCATCTTCACATCAATCAGAAAGAGATGCTAGCTGTACAAAATGCCCTGACAGCCTTCAAGGACCTATTTCATCCAGGACAGCTGCTGATAAAGACGGACACCACAGTTATGTGGTACATAAACAAGCAGGGTGGTACGCATTCCTACCCCCCCTGCAGACAAGCCATGATTTTGTGGAACACAGCATTGACCTACCAAGTACACCTGCAAGCACAATTCCTGCCAGGAAAAACAAATGCTCTGGCAGACGAACTAAGCAGAAACCTCATGGATCCTCACTAGTGGAAACTAGATCCTCAAATCTTCAGCATGATAACAAGGAAATGGGGATGCCCAGACATAGATCTTTTTGCCTCCCCTCACAACTGCCAACTTCAGAGATTCTGCACAAGGACTTATCACAAACAAGCATGGAAAGTGGATGCCTTGTCATTCAGCTGGAACAACCTTACTGTATATGCCTTTCCTCCACTGCCTCTCCTCCCCAAGGTACTCCTAAAGGTCAGACAAGAGAAGCCACAAATGATACTAATTGCCCCAGATTGGCCACATCAACACTGGTACCCAATCCTAAGGAGCTTATCTCAAGGCTTAGCCTGGACATTGCCTCAAATTCCTCATTTGCTGACCCAACAAAACAATCAGATCCTGCACAGCCAACTCAGAACCCTAAATCTAGCTGCATGGTGGATAGTGTGACCATTCAGAATACACCTCTCTCTAAAGCGGCTATGGATGTTATTTTGGAGGCCAGGTGGCCCAGCACCAGGAAGTCTTATGCAGAAAAATGGAAGAGATTCTGTGCTTGGAACCAGGCACAAGGAATTGACATGCTTGTACCAGATATTCCTCAGATTTTATAATATCTGACTGAGATGCTGGACAAAGGCCTATCCTTCTCATCAATTAAGATCCATGCCTCTGCCATTTCGGCTCATTACAGTACAGAACCACCAATTTTTTTCACATCCATTGCTTAGGCAGTTCCTCAGGGGGGCCAAAAACATAAGACCTCCAAGGGGAGCACCAATACCTGCATGGGACCTCAATTTTGTCTTGGAAAAACTCACACTGCCTCCTTTTGAGCCGGCCAATACAGCTGATATTAAATTCTTATCATGGAAAACAGCTCTGCTCCTAGCAATAACTTCAGCAAGAAGAGTCTCAGAGTTACAGGCATTGATGGCTGTAGAACCTTTTATTATCTTCCATCCGGACAGGGTTTCTCTAAGGACAAACCCAACATTTATGCCTAAGGTAGTGTCCAGTGTGGCTCTTAACCAAACCATTCATTTGCCTACTTTTATCCAAACCCACAGAATAAAGGGGAGAGACTTCTTTATTCTTTTGACATACACAGACAGCTACGCTTCTACTTGGACAAAACTAAAGTTTTCAGTAAGACTGAGCAGCTTTTAGTGGCATATGCTGCAGGATCACAAGGAAAGGCTATCTCAAAGCAGACTATTTCAAAATGGATAGGACACTGCATTCGTTTCTGCTATTCACAACATGGCAAATCAGTGCCTAAGGGCATTAGACCACATTCTACCAGGGCAGCAGCCACCTCAGCAGCCTTCCTCAGAGGAGTACCAACCAAGGATATTTTGGAGGCTGCAACTTGGACTTCAGTGCACATTTTTACCAAGCACTACTACTTACCTCTTTACTCTAAATCCAGAGCAGGCTTTGCCACTGCAGTTCTGCAGGGCCTTATAGCCACTCCTAATGCTATTTAGACCCAGCCGCCCTACCTCAGCTTTGGGATTCAACCCAAGTGTAATGACTGCAAACGTGAAACATGATGAACATAGTACAGTTGTGTACCTACCATAAATGTAGATGTTCGAGTGTATTCACTGTTGCAGTCCAGGTTACCCACCCACTATACCCCCTTCTTTGCTGGGACTTCTCTGTACTTCTCTATCCTATACAACCTATGTGCTGTATTTGCTTGTAGATGAAGGTTTTGTGTATGTTAGTGCATGCTTTTATTAGCAATGTTTTTATAGCCTACTCTTTTGGGCCACCTGACATCTGGGGCAAGAAAAACTGAAGAAAATGGCGTTGGCTGCTTCTTTTATATCCCTGAAGCTCTGACGTCAGGGAAGAGGCAACAGCAACCGACGCCGGACCAGGACTTTGGAATTCAGGCCGACTGCGGGTAGCCTGCCAGCAGGATAACCCAAGTGTAATGACTGCAACAGTGAAACACGATGAACATAGTACAGTTGTGTACCTACCATAAATGTAGATGTTCAAGTGTATTCACTGTTGCAGTCCAGGTTACCCACCCACTATACCCCCTTCTTTGCTGGGACTTATCTGTACTTCTCTATCCTATACAACCTATGTGCTGTATTTGCTTGTAGATGAAGGTTTTGTGTATGTTAGTGCATTTTTTTATTAGCAATGTTTTTATAGCCTACCCTTTTGGGCCACCTGACATCTGGGGCAAGAAAAACTGAAGAAAATGGCGCCGGCTGCATCTTTTATACCCCTGACACGCTGACGTCAGGGAAGAGGCGACAGCAATCGATGCCGGACTAGGGCTTTGGAATTCAGGCCGACTGCGGGTAACCTGCCAGCAGGATAACCCAAGTGTAATGACTGCAACACTGAATACACTCGAACATCTACATTTATGGCAGGTACACAACTGTACTTTCTGCTTGCTGTGGAGGGTGTTTTGTCACAGCTTGCAGTTTCTGTGATAGCCAGTCTGCTGCCCACAAGGAAGCATACAGACTTTGTAAAGTGCCTCATCTTTTTAAATTTTTTTATAGTCATCCCAGATCTGACCCATTAGCTATTCTTTTAATGAATCCAGCTGCTGCTGAACATATGGTTAATACTATTCACTCTCCTTCTGACAAGGATAGGAGGCCTTTTGATACATTTTGGGGGAAATGAGTATTCTGCTGCAACAGTTGTATTTTGAATTATCAACTGCCAAATTTGTTTGTTGAAGTTTATACTTACCTCTTTTGAGAAAGTGAGGAATATATTGGTATATATTTCCTCTTGTGAGGAGAAATCTGATGTTCATCTTGTTTCACTGCTGCAGTCATTACACTTGAGTTATCCTGCCGTCAGGCGGGCCAGCAGTCGGCCAGAGTTCCAAAGTCTTGGTCCGGCGTCGGTTGCTGTCGCCTCTTCCCTGATGTCAGTGCACCAGGGGTATATAAGAAGCAACCGACGCCATTTTCTTCAGTCTTTCTTGCCGCGCGGTGCCCGAAGCAAAAGCAGTTCGCAAGTGCCGGTCGGCCGACTCCTGAGATTTCAAATTCGATTTCAGAACCGAAGTCTTCAATAAAGCTAAGTTCCCCGTTGGGGGAAACGTTTTCTTGCCTCAGACCGATGTCAGTAAAAGTTAATAATTGTATTTCTTGTGGGAAGCAAATACCTCATAAGGATTTTCATTCTTGCTGTATTCCATGCCTAGGCCCAGATCACAATGTCACTAGTTGTCGGTTTTGTGCTAGATTTAACAAATGCACTATTAAACGTCGGTTTGATTTTGCTCGCCATTACTTTGGGTGAAGGTTTAATTATACAATGCCGTCGGAACAACCGATGACCGGAATGCACAAAAATGAAAGATAAGGAAAGGCATGCGAGGCCCAAAACTGACGACGAAGCCTCTTCTAGGCCAGTCACCAGTTTGCCGGTTTTCAGTGAGGCACTTTCACAGCCCCTGACACCCGCTACCTCAGAACCACAGGCCGCGACCGACTCCCACGTGGAGGTACCTAGGCCTAAGGATACTCAAGGTGTTGGGCCGACGGAGATTTACCCTTCAGATGGGTCCAGAGCCGCTGAGCAGGCATCGGCTTCTGAGGGTGTTCTCAGGCCTACTCAACTTACCATTACAACTACAGCCAAGACTAAACCTACATTAAAGACAAAGAAGCAAGTACAGCATTCACCTGGCCAGGCCTCCATGCCTAAAAAACAGATGCTCAAGATGGCCGAAGACTTGATAACTCTGATCAGGGGTTCCCATCCCCCTCCTGATAAAAGGCCTAGGCAGGATACAGATTATGATTCCTCTGACCAGGTTTCAATATATTCTGATTCCTCTTCAGACCAGGGATATTCTTTACCCCCCTATGAGGATTCTGATGCTGAAGAATCAATTCCTTCAGCTTCTCCTCCTGAGGATTATTCTTTTGGGGAAACTTTACATACCATGAGGGAGCATTTCCATTGGGAGGGCCAGGATTACTCAGAATCCAAGAAAAGGCTCAGAGTTTTTCTTTTACTGCCTCAGCACAGGCTCCTTGCTATTCCGCCAGTGTTGGACATTGTGGATGATGTGTTCTCTGAATCTAGTTTAAATCCTGATTCTTTACCCCCAGCTCCAATCAAGCCTGACAGGTACTACAGAGTCCCTGACTCTCACAAATTTCTTTATAAAAACTCAGTTGCTGACCCAGAAACTATTTCCCAGGGTCCCAAAGGGGTTAAGGCTTCCACGGCTAAGAATCCATTTCCCTCGGATAGGGACTCCAGAGCATTAGACAGATGGGGAAAGAAAGTTTACACCTCTGCAACTTTAGCAGTGAGGGCTCTAAATTGCCAGTTTCACATGCTTAAATATCAACAATATTTACTGTCACCATTAAAACAGAAAATGAGTGCAAATGCAGAACAACCTGACTATAAGGAAATACAGGATTTATTGCATGCAGCTGAACAAGTGGGAAAGCATACTTTGCAATGTGGTTTTGATTCATTAGAAGCTTCTTGTAGAGCAGCAGTTACAGGATCTGTGTTTCGAAGGCATGCTTGGTTAAAAGAACAAAGTTTACCAGATCATGTTAAGGCAAAATTATTGGATGCTCCTTTGCAGCAAGATCATTTATTTGGTATTAAGGCAGAAGAGGTATTAAAGAAAATGGAGGATAAGGCAAAATCTATGCAAACAGTGATTTATTACAGGTACAGCCTCCACGTTTTAGCAGAAATTGGCCTACAAAGAATTGGTCCTTTCCAGTGTCAGACAGGCCACAAAGAGGCAGATACAGACGCCCAAGAGGCAGATCTCAGCCATAAGTATCTTGCAGACCACGACAGTGGGTGCTTCAAACCCAAAAGGAGGTGAGGACAAGTCACAACCTTACAGGAAACAGTCACAATGACTTCCCCCTTCGAATGCCAAATTCTTCCCTTTTGGCAGCTCCCTTAGGGGGGAAACTACCACTTTTTTCTCAAAACTGGCAAACAATCACCCAAGACAAATGGGTGTTGAATATTATCAAGGTTACAGGTTCCACTTTCACACTTTTCCAAAGCTAAAAGGAATGCCAGACCTGCCACAAAATCAATGGGCAGAGGCACAAATACAAATCACAGCTCTCATGGACATGAGAGCTATTCAAAAAGTATCACAGCAGGAAGAAGGACAAGGATTTTACTCAAGACTCTTCCTGGTACCCAGAAAGGCAAAGCCTGGAGACCCATTCTGGACCTTTCCACTCTAAATACTTACCTGGATGTTCCAAAATTCAAAATGCTGACACTACAACAGCTCCTTCCCATGTTGGGCAAGAAAGCTTGGCTTGATACTTTGGACCTCAAAGAGGCATACCTGCATGTCCCTATCAGACAAAATTGCAGAAGATACCTCAGATTCATAGCTGGTTCAATTCACTACCAATTCTCTGCACTGCCCTTTGGCTTATCTACTGCGCCCAGGGTCTTTACCAAGTGCCTGGCACCAGTAATTGCATTTTGCAGACAAAAAGGAATTCAAATATATCCATATCTGGACGACTGCCTGATTCATTCAGAGATCAAGGACATTCTTCTACAGCATCTGGCATGCGTAAAAAGATTGTTAAGTTGCCTAGGGTACACAGTAAAAGAAAAGAAATCAAAACTAGTGCCCTCACAAGAGATAATATTCCTGGGTGCCAGCTTAAGTACAACGGCCCAGATGGCTTATCTCACGCCAGACAAACAAGGACAACTGACTCAGTATTTTCAATTGATGGCAACAAAATCCCAACTCCCTGCAAGAAAAAGTCTGCAGGCCTTGGGATTCATGGCATCCAGCATACTACTAATTCCATATGCAAGACTGCATATGAGGAAATTATAGTGGTACCTAAAAAGTGTTTGGTCTCAACATTCTCACAGCTTGGAGTCAGTAATACCACTAATTCCCTGCCTACAACAGGAGTTTCGATGGTGGGCACAGGCATGTCACCTCAACAAGGGTCAGCCTTTCACTCTTCCCTCAGCCAGGCAGACTTTAACAACAGACGCCTCGGATTACGCCTTGGGAGCACACATGGCAGGAAAATGTATTCAGGGCACATGGACCACAGACCAAATGCATCTTCACATCAATCAAAAAGAGATGTTGGCTGTACAAAATGTCCTTACAGCATTCAAGGATCTTCTGCATCCAGGACAATTACTATTAAAGATAGACAACAACACGGTAATGTGGTACATAAACAAACAAGGGGGCATTCACTCTTACCCCCTATGCAGACAAGCCATGACCTTGTGGAACACAGCTCTAACCTATCAAGTTCATCTGCAAGCACAATTCCTGCCAGGAAAGACAAACACTCTGGCAGACGACTTAAGCAGAAACATCATGGATCCTCACAAGTGGAAATTAAATCCACAAATCTTCAGCATGACAATGCAAAAATGGGGGTGCCCGGACATAGATCTTTTTGCCTCACCACTGAATTACCAACTACAAAAATTCTGCACAAGGACTTACCACACACAAGCATGGAAAGTGGATGCTCTTTCGTTCAGCTGGAAAAGCCTACATGTTTATGCCTTCCCACCTCTGCCTCTCCTTACAAGGGTACTCCTAAAAGCCAGACAAGAAAAACCACAGATGATTGTGATTGCTCCAGACTGGCCACGCCAGCATTGGTACCCAATCTTAAAGAACTTGGCTCAAGGCACACCTTGGATATTGCCTCAAATTCCACACCTTCTGACTCAGCAAAACAATCAGATTCTGCACAGTCAGCTCAAAACCTTAAACCTGGCTGCATGGCAGATTCATTAGCCAAACAGACTACTTCTCTCTCTAAAGCTGTTATGGATGTCATTTTGGAGGCCAGGAGGCCTAGCACCAGGAAATCTTATTCAGAGAAGTGGAAGAGATTCTGTGCCTGGAACCAGGATCAAAGCCTTGACCCTCTTGTCCCTAACATTCCTCAGATACTACAATACTTGACTGAGATGCTGGACAAAGGGCTATCCTTCTCATCCATTAAGATTCATGCTTCTGCCATCTCGGCTCATTACAACACAGATCCTCCTATTTTCTCTCACCCATTGCTAAAGCAGTACCTCAGAGTGGCTAAAAACATAAGACCGCCCTGGAGACCACCAACACCAACTTGGGACCTCAATTTCGTTTTGGAAAAGCTCACTTTGCCTCCTTTTGAACCAGTCAATTCAGCAGAGTTAAAATGTATATCATGGAAAACTGCTCTGCTTCTGGCAATAACCTCAGCACGAAGAGTCTCAGAACTGCAGGCACTAATGGCAGTGGAGCCTTTCATCATTTTCCATCAAGACAGGGTTTCTTTAAGAACAAACCCTACCTTTATGCCTAAGGTGGTGTCCAGTGTGGCTCTTAACCAAACTATTCACTTGCCAACATTTTATCCAAATCCCCAGAATAAAGGGGAGAGACTTCTACATTCCTTGGACATACACAGGCAATTGCGCTTCTACTTGGACAAAACAAAAGCTTTCAGAAAATCTGAACAATTGTTTGTATCATATTCTGCAAGATCACAGGGAAAGGCTATTTCAAAGCAGACCATTTCAAAGTGGATAGGACACTGTATCCGGTTCTGCTACACACAACATAGGAAACCTGTACCTAGTAATATTAGACCACATTCCACCAGGGCAACTGCCACTTCTACTGCCTACCTTAGAGGAGTACCTACCAAAGATATCTTGGAAGCTGCAACTTGGAGTTCAGTGCACACCTTTACCAAGCATCACCATTTGCCTCTTTATTCTAGATCCAGAGCTGGCTTTGCCACTGCAGTGCTGCAGGGCCTCATAGCCACACCAGATCCTCTTTAGAGCCAGCCACCCAAACTCAGCTTTGGGATTCTACCCAAGTGTAATGACTGCAGCAGTGAAACACGATGAACATAGTACAGTTTTGTACCTACCATAAATGTAGATGTTCGAGTGTCTTCACTGCTGCAGTCCAGGTTACCCACCCGCCAGCCCCTCTTTCTTATCTGGGACTAACCTATACTACCTATGTGGTGTATTTGCTGGTTACTGAAGGTTTTATTTTTACCTTTTTTGTATGTTTTATTAGCAATATGTATTACCTACCATTTTGGGGGGCACCTGACGTCTGGGGCAATAAAAACTGAAGAAAATGGCATTGGTTGCTTCTTATATACCCCTGGTGCACTGACGGCAGGGAAGAGGTGACAGCAACCGACGCCAGACCAAGACTTTGGAACTCAGGCCAACTGCGGGACCACCTGACGGCAGGATAACCCAAGTGCAGCAGTGAAGACACTCGAACATCTACATTTATGGTAGGTACAAAACTGTACTTTTCTTTCTGCAATTTGCTGTCTATTATGCCTTGATTGGCTACACTCTGTTTAAAATGTGCTTATAATTCTGCTGATGCCACTTAAAGGACTAATGCCAGTGAAACTATTATGAATAGGTTTTTTTGGCTGCATTCTCAAAACCTTCCAGAGGATGTCAAAAATGAGATTTTGAATTCTTCCTTGGATAGAGAAACAGTTTTTGGGCCCTCTACTACAGATGCCATTAAATGTTTGATGAGTGAGGAAAACTAATTCAAGGGATCTCTAAGATTTTTCAGCCCTTTTCAGTTTGCCAACGGATTCAGTGCTTCCTTCACAACTTCCTTTAAAAATCAAAGTAGTAAATCCCAGCAAGCTGCTGGAAAACAAATGCTTCAAAAGCTTCCCTAAAGAAAGCAGGAACCCCTGAAACAAAGGGCAGTCTAAAAGTCTGATTCTATGAAGGATTTCTAACTCCTGACTCATCCTGGCAGACAGATGGGTTCTAAGAGTAATCCAGCAAGGTTACAGATGACAGTGGGAGTCTCTCCCATACCTTTCAGGAGATTCCGACGCACCCCCACCACAGAACAGACTCTTCTTTTCCCACATGCCATTTATCATATGCTTGCTCAAGGGATGTCCCTCTTCCTCAGTTAGGAGAAGAGTTTTCTTCCAGGATGTTCAAAGAAGATTCTTGGAAACCGGCTCTCCATCTTTCTTTTCTGAATTAGTCTGTGATGTTCCCAAGTTCAGGATGCTGTGTTTTTGTGACTTGTTACCTCTTAACTCCCCATTTGAGTTTTCTAGTCACCTTAGGTGTAAAAGATGCATGTTATCACCTTCCTGTAGATCCAAATTTCAGACATTTCTTAAGGTTTTCTGTGTCTTCATCACAATATCAGTACAGTGCACTACTCTTTGGTCTATTTTCTGCTCCAAGGGTGTTCAAAAAGTGTCTGGCCCATGTGATACCCTACTGCGGACTGCAAGATATTCACATTTTCCATATTTAGACAACATATTTATCTTTGCAGAATATTTTTCAGTGTCTGAAATTTCTTAGTTGACTAAGGGGGTCTCCTGCACAGGCTGGAATTTGAAGAGGTCATTCAGAAGTCTTTTCTGACAGGATTGTTTTTCTGGGGTGCCTGCCCAATACCTCAGTGCAAAGTGTTTTTTTTCCACAGGAAAAATAGATCTATATTTAGATCTATTCCTGGGGTTTTCCACTCAGAGGTCAGTGTCAGTAGTGGAATATTTCTTCTTGGTCTCATGGCATCCATGAGTTTTATGATCCTTCTTGCAAGACTCCATGTGAAAAGGATACAGGGGTATAAAGCATGCAGCCGATGCCATTTTTTATCAGTCTTTCTTGCCGTGCGGTGCCCGAAGCAGAAGCAGTACGCAAGTGCCAGTCGGCCGACTCCTGAAATTTTCATTTTCAAGTTTCAGATCCAAAGTCTTCAACTAAGCTAAGTACCCCATTGAGGATCCTTTTTCTTGCTCTAAACCGATGTCAGTAAAAGTTAACAGTTGTATTTCTTGTGGAAAGCAAATACCTCATAAAGATTTTCATTCGTACTGCATTCCTTGCCTAGGCCCAGACCACAACATACCTCGCTGTCGGTTTTGTGCCTTATTCAGACCTCGTACTATTCGTCGTCTGTTCATTTTCGCATCTAGATATTTTGGTACTCAGTTCAGTTATCCAGAAATGGCTTTGGTAAGCCACCCGACTACCAACATTCCGAAAAAACACAAAGATAAAGACAGAGACAGACCTCATAGGTCCAAAGCTGCCGACGACGCTTCCACTAAGCTAGTCGGTAGTTCGCCGGTACTCAGTGAGGCACTTTTGCAGCCCTTGATACACGCTACTTCAGATTCGCAGGCCTCTACTGAGACCCATTCGGAGTCCGGTATGCCGCGAGATGCTTCTTTGACTGTGGAACCTGCGGATGTCTCTACCTTGGATGGGTCCAGAGCCGCTGTGCAGGCACCGGCTTCTAAGGGTGTATTCAGGCCTACTGACTTGCATATTAAACCGATACCATCTTCTTCTTCAAGGCCTAAAAGTCGATCCATGCCTAAAAAACTGACGTCCAGACCGCATGGTCAGGCTCCTATACCTAAAAAACAAAATGATAAGAATGGCTGAGGACCTTATTACTCTAATCAGGGGAACCCACCCTTCCCCCTCTAAGAGACCTAGGACTGATTTTCCTTCTGATTCTTCTGATCAGGATTCTGAAATTTCTGTTTTCTCTGATGACCAGGATTTGCCCTTATCTACCTATGAGGATTCTGGTACAGAGGACTCCATTCCCTCTGCATCTCCTCCAGAGGATTTCTCTTTTGGTGAAACCTTGCATACTCTTAGGGAGCATTTCCGCTGGGAAAGCCAGGATTACTCTGACTCCAAAAAGAGGCTTAGGGAATTCTTACTCCTGCCTCAACACAGGCCTTTAGCTATCCCTCCTGTACTGGACATTGTAGATGATGCTTTTTCGGAATCTAGCCTGACCCCTGACACTTTACCTCCTGCTCCCAGAAAACCTGATAGGTATTACAGGGTACCTGACTCTCACAAGTTCCTCTTTAAAAATTCTACTGCGGATCCTGAGACCATTTCACGGGGACCCAAGGGCATTAAGGCTACTACTGCCAAAAATCCTACCCCCTCTGATAGAGATTCCAGGGCACTGGATAGATGGGGAAAGAAGGTATACACTTCTGCAACTTTGGCCATTAGGGCTTTAAACTGCCAGTTTCATATGTTAAAGTATCAGCAGCATATTATTGGATTGCTTAAACAGAAAATGATGTTGATTCCTGACTGCACTGAAAATAAAGAATTACAGGATGTAATGCATTCTGCTGAACAAGTTAGAAAACGTACTTTGCAATGTGGTTTTGATTCATTAGAGGCATCTTGCAGGGCTACTGTCACTGGGTCTATACTTAGAAGGCATGCTTGGCTTAAGGAGCAGTCTTTGCCAGATCATGTTAAAGCTAAATTACTGGATGCTCCCTTAAACCAAGACTGCCTGTTTGGCAACAAAGCAGAAGAAGTACTTAAAAAGATGAAGGAAAAAGCTAAATCTATGCAAACTGTTAAAGATTTCCTGCAAGTACAACCTCCCAGATTTAGTAGGCATTGGCCCTCAAAGAATTCATAAAAGACAGTTCCTGGTATCCTATCTTGGATCTGTCTTTCCTAAACACATTTTTGGTAATCCCAAAATTCAAGATGCTAACTCTTCATCAGCTGCTTCCCATGCTAGGCAAAGATGCGTGGTTGGCAACACTGGATTCAAAGGAAGCCTACCTGCACTTCCCAATATGGGAATCTTGCAGAAGATACCTACGTTTCAGAACAGGCTACATGCACTATCAGATGTTCTTCGTGTTTTACTGTTGCAGTCATTATATTTGGGTAATCTGCTTGCAGGTTGCCCTCAGTCGGCCTGATTAACAAAGTCTTGGGTCCTGCGTCGGTTGCTGTCCCTTCTTCCATGACGTCAAGTCGTCAGGTGTATAAAACATGCAGCCGACGCCATTACATCAGTCTTTCTTGCTGTGCGGTGCCCGAAGCAGAAGCAGTTTGCAAGTGCCGGTCGGCCAACTCCTGAAATTTTTGTTTTCGAGTTTCGGAACCAAAGTCTTCAACTTAAAGCTAAGTACCCAATTGGGGAAACTTTTTCTTGCTCCTTACCGATGTCAGTGAAAGTTAATAATTGCATTACTTGTGGAAAGCAAATACCTCATAAAGATTTTCATTCGTACTGTATTCCTTGTCTAAGCACTGACCACGATGTACCTTGCTGTCGGTTTTGTGCTTTATTTAATCAGTGCACTATCCGTTGTCTGTATATTTTTGCCTCTAAATATTTTGGTTCTCAGTTTAATTATCCAGAAATGTCGTCGGTTAGCCATCCGACTACCGGGATCCTGAAAAAACGCAAAGATAAAGACAGAGACAGGCCGCCGAGGTCCAAAACTGCCGACGATGCTTCTCCTAAGCCAGTCGCCAGTTTGCCAGTACTCAGTGAGGTGCTTTCGCAGCCCCTGATACCCGCTACTTCTGATTCGCAGGCCTCTACTGAGACCCATTCGGAGTACGGTATGTCGCGAGATACTTCAACTATGGAACCCGTGGATGTCTCTGCCTTGGATGGGTCTGGAGCCGCTGTGCAGGCACTGGCTTCTGAGGGTGTATTCAGGCCTACAGACTTGCATATTAAATCTACGCCTCCTTCATTACTAAGGCCTAAATCTCGATCCATGTCTAAAAATCGACGCCCAGGCCACATGCTCAGGTCCCTATGCCTAAAAAACAAATGATAAAAATGGCTTAAGATCTAATAACTCTTATCAGGGGTAGTCAACCCCCCCCCCCCCAAGAGGCCTAGAGCTGAACTTGATTATGAATCTTCTGATCAGTATTCTGTTTCTTCTGACTCTTCTGATGACCTGGATTTGTCCTTACCTACTTATGATGATTCTGATGCAGTGGATTCCATTCCCTCTGCTTCCCCTCCTGAGGATTTTATTTTTGGGGAAACCTTACATACTTTAAGAGAGCATTTTCACTGGGAAAGCCAGTAATTTTCTGATTCAAAAAAGAGGCTTAGGGATTTCCTTCTTCTACCTTAGCATAGGCCTTTGGCTATTCCTCCTGTACTAGACATTGTTGATGATGTTTTCTCGGATTCCAGTTTGGCCCCTGATTCCCTGCCTCCTGCTCCTAGTAAACCTGACAGATACTACAGGGTTCCTGAGTCCTACAAGTTCCTTGTCAAAAATCCAATTGCAGATCCAGAGACTATTTCTCAGGGGCCCAAGGACATTAAGGCTTCTACTGCTAAAAATCCTACCCCTTCTGATAGAGACTCCAGGGCGCTGGGTAGATGGAGTAAAAAGGTTTATACTTCAGCAACCTTGACAATCAGAGCTTTAAACTGCCAGTTTCATATGGAAAATATCAGCAATATATCATTGGACTGCTTAAACAGAAAATGATGTTGATTCCTGACTGTGTGCAAAATAAAGATTTACAGGATTTAATGCATTCTGCTGAACAAGTTGGAAAACATACTTTGCAATGTGGTTTTGATTCTTTAGAGGCCTCTTGCAGGGCTGCTGTTGCTGGCTCTGTGCTTAGAAGACATGCTTGGCTTAAGGAGCAATCTTTGCCTGATCATGTTAAAGCTAAATTATTGGATGCTCCTTTAAATCAGGACCGCCTGTTTGGCAACAAGGCTGAGGAAGTTCTTAAAAAGATGGAAGATGAAGCTAAATCTATGCAAACTGTTAAAGATTTTTTACAAGTGCAACCTCCTAGATTTAGTAGACAGTGGGCTACTAAGAATTGGTCCTTTCCAGCCCCTTCCAGGTATTCTCAAGTCAAACCCAGACACAGCAAAACCTCCAGGTTTCAGTCTCAGAGGACTCTCAGAACTAAGCAGTGGGAGACCTCCACTTCCAAATCTGGGAATAACAAGACACCCATCTATGGTAAACAGTCTCAATGACTTCCTTTTAAAATTTCCAAGCACTTATCTTCTGACCGCTTCTCTGGGCGAAAGATTGCTCTTCATGCAAAGAACTGGGAACTCATAACCCCAGGACAAATGAGTTTTAAATATAGTGTCCCAGGGATATAGATTTCATTTCCACATGTTGCCAACGCCAAATGGATGACTGGACCTGCCCCCAAATCAGTGGGCAGAGGCTCAAAAACAAGCACTTTCTCTCTTAAGCATGGGGGCTATTCATCTGGTACCAGAAGAGGAAAAGGGACAAGGTTTCTACTCTAGACTTTTCCTGGTACCCAGAAAAGACAAGTCATGGCATCCAATCCTGGACCTGTCTACTCTAAACACCTTTCTGGACATTCCAAAATTCAAGATGCTGACTCTTCACCAATTACTTCCTATGCTAGGCAAAGACGCCTGGTTGGCGATACTAGATTTAAAAGAAGCATACTTGCACATCCCAATCAGGGAATCTTGCAGAAGATACATACGCTTCAAAGCAGGCTAGATGCATTATCAGTTCTCTGCACTGCCCTTTGGCTTGTCTACTGCACCCAGGGTATTCACAAAGTGCCTGGCTCCAGTTATTGCATTTTGCAGGCAAAGAAGTATTCAAATATACCCATACCTGGACGATTGTCTAATTCAGGCAGAAAGCCAGGGCATACTTTTGAATCATTTGGCGTTTGTAAAAAGGGTTCTAACTTGTCTGGGGTACACCATAAACGAAAAGAAATCACATCTCGTACCCTGTTAACAAATTACATTCCTGGGAGCATGCTTGAATACAGCTTCCCAGATGGCTTACCTCACGCCAAAAAAGCAAATTCATTTGATGACCTATTTCAGTCAAGTGGCCACAGAAACCCTGCTATCTGTAAGACAGATACTGCAAGCCTTGGGGTTCATGGCCTCCTGCATTCTTCTAATTCCATATGCAAGACTGCATATGAGGAAACTACAGTGGTATCTAAAAAGCCTGTGGAGTCAACATTCTTACAGCCTAGAAACAATGATTCCTATCATACCTTGCCTACGCCTAGAGTTCCTCTGGTGTGCAGAGGTCTGCTACCAAAACAAGGGACTACCATTCTCACTACCCCCTGCCGCGCAAACCCTAACAACAGATGCATCAGACTGTGCATGGGGGGCTCACCTAGCAGGGAAGTGCATTCAGGGCAAATGAATCCCAAGTCAAATGCACCTACATATCAATCAAAAGGAAATGTTAGCTGTACAGAATGCTCTGACAGCCTTCAAGGACTACATTCTTCCAGGACAACTAATGGTAAAGACGGACAACACCACAGTTATGTGGTACATAAACAAGCAGGGGGGTACACATTCCTACCCACTCTGCAGACTAGCCATGGCATTGTGGAACAGAGCCTTCAGCTACCAAGTGCACCTACAAGCTCAATTCCTGCCAGGAAAATTAAATATACTGGCAGACAGACTAAGCAGATACCTCATGGACCCACACGAGTGGAAACTGCAGCCAAGGATTTTTAACATGTTGACAAGCGAATGGGGGAGCCCGGACATAGACCTATTTGCCTCCCCCCATAACTACCAATTGGACAAGTTTTGCACAAGGACTCCCCACAAACAAGCCTGGAAGGTGGATGCTCTGTCCTTCAGCTGGAAAAACCTATCAGTCTACGCCTTCCCCCTGCTGCCTCTGCTCTCCAAAGTTCTACTAAAAGTCAAACAGGACAAACCAAGGATGATTTTGATTGCTCTAGACTGGCCGTGCCAATACTGGTACCCCCTCCAGCACAGTATGTCGCAGTTATTTCCATGGCACCTGCCTCAGACCCCTTCCCTCCTGTCTCAGCAGGAGAAGCAGATCCTGCACCCTCAGCTTCCAACATTGAACCTTGCAGCCTTGCTAATTTCTTAAACTCACCCTTGTCATCCCACAGCAAACCTTTCATGGATGTCATCTTAGAGGCAAGGAGGCCTAGTACTAGAAAATGTTATGCTGAAAAATGGAAAAGATTCTGTGCCTGGAACCAATCTCAAGGGTTGAGCACAGCAGTGCCCAATTTACCTCAGATTTTGCAATACTTAACTGAGATGCTTCATGAGGGCCTGTCTTTTTCCTCCATTAAAATCCACGCCTCAGCCATTTCAGTGCATTATAACACAGAACCTCCCCTCTTTTCTCATCCTCTGCTCAAGCAGTACCTCAGAGGGGCCAAAAATTTGAGACCACCCAGGAGAGCCCCAACCCCTGCCTGGGACCTTAACTTTGTATTGGAGAAACTCACTCTACCTCCTTTCGAGCCAGCTGCTACTGCAGACTTAAAATTTATTTCTTGGAAAAACAGCTTTCCTTCTAGCAATCACTTCAGCTAGAAGGATATCTGAATTACAGGCCCTTATGGCAGTGGAGCCTTTCATCATCTTTCATGCGGACAGGGTGTCACTCAGGACCAATCCATCCTTCATGCCCAAGTAGGTATCCAGTGTAGCTCTTAATCAGTCCATTCATTTGCCAACCTTCTTTCCCAATCCACAGAACAAGGGAACAGAATCTGCATTCCTTGGATGTGCACAGACAACTTAGATTCTACTTGGACAGGACTAAACCTCGAAGAAAATGAACAACTGCTGGTAGCATTTGCTGCAGGGGCTGAGGGAAAGGCTATTTCAAAACAAACCATTTCTAAATGGATAAGCCATTGCATTCATTTTTGCTATAAGCACCATGGAAAACCTATCCCCCAAGGGGTCAGATCTCACTCCACCAGGGCTGCATCTACTTCTGCAGCCTTCCTCAGAGGTGTTCCTACCAGGGACATCCTAGAAGCTGCTACCTGGAGTTCTGTACATACTTTCACCAAGCGTTATCATTTGCCAATTTTCTCTAAATCCAGAGCTGGCTTTGCCACTGCTGTCTTGCAGGGCCATATAGCTGGCCCTAATGCTATATAAACTCCTCCTCCCAACCATAGCTTTGGGAATCTACCCAAATGTAATGACTGCAACAGTGAAACACGAAAAACATAGTACAGTTGTGTACACTTACCATAAATGTAAATGTTCGAGTGTATTCACTGTTGCAGTCCTGGTTACCCTCCTTCCGGCCCCCTGACTTCTATTGTCTATGCCTCTATTCGTGTTTACTATGCTTAAAGCTTTCTGGTGTATTTGCTTTTTGTTGGAGGTGTAACCTTGTATATATAATTGCTTCCCATTATGGGGGCATCTGACATCTGGGGCAAGAAAAAACTGATGTAATGGCGTCGGCTGCATGCTTTATACCCCTGACTACCTGATGTCATGGAAGATGAGACAGCAACCGACTCAGGACCCAAGACTTTGATAATCAGGCCGACTTCTGAAGATTCAGAATGACTCAGAGATCATTGTGGTTGCTCCATTCTGGCTGTGGCAGTAGACTGTGGCAGTAGAGTGGTTCTTTCTTCTTTTGGAATTGGTCAGGGGCAATTGCCACAAGTTGTCTCACAGACTGGATTTACTTGCACATGATCAGGGTGTTTGATACTTCTTGACCCCAAACAACTGCAACTGACTGAATGGATGGTAGGGTCTTAATGTCTTTTAGGCACATATTTTCTTATGGCATGCAGCAGGTGTTAATGGATGCAAGAAAGCCTGCTGTTAGAACATCATATATTAGCAAATGGAAAAGTTTTTCTGGTTGGTGCCAACAAAGGAACTGGCACCCATTCAGGGCTTGTGTTTCTCTGTTTTTACAGTATATATGTGAGTTACTATCCTGTGATCTATCTTGCTCCTCAGTCAAGGTTGATTTGCTGCCATTTCATCATATCTCTCTGTGGATCCCCCACTTTCAGTGCAGTCCCATGTGAAAATATTTTTGAAAGGGTTCTGCATATGAAACCTACCAGAAAATCACTGGCTCCTCCTTGGGATCTTAATTTTGTGTTAGAGAAGTTAACACTTGTTCAGTTTGAACAAGATCATTACGCTGACTTGAGGTTCTTAGCATGGAAATCAGTTTTGCTCATAGATCTGACTTCTGCCAGAAGAGTGTTTGAGTTGCAAGCTCTCAATGGTGGGTCAACCTTATCTCATTTTCCACAGAAATAGTATTTCTTTGAGATATGCCAAAATTGGTATCTAAGTTTACTGTTACCCAATCTATCCATCTCGCTGTCTTCTTTCCAAAACCTAAAAAGAGAAAGAAAGGATATTTTATACTTTGAATTTCCACAAACAACTCGGGTGCTATCTTGACAGAACAAAATCTTTCAAAACTTCTGATCATTTTGTTCTTTTCTTGTGAAGGTAAGATGGGATGACGTGTCAAAGCAGACTGTTTTCAAGTGGTTGTCTCAGGCTATTACCTTTTGTTACTGCCACCAGAAAAAAATTATTCCAGGTAGGATCAAGGCTCATTCTACCAGGGTCTTGGATTCATCTATGGCTTTTTGGAAAGGGTTGGACTTTAGACGCATTCTTGAAGCTGAAGCTTAGTCCTCTGTGCATATTTTCGCAAAGCACTATAAACTAGATTCCTTCTTCTGGTCTAGAACACGCTTTGTTAGGACCGTTCTCCAGGAGCTCCTGAACCTTTCTCCTTCCTCCTCCCAGTTCTTTTAAGGTATAGTAATTTACCCATATAGCTTAGGCTACTGCAGCAGTGATCATAATGTAAAGCATAGTTCAGTTGTGTATGTAAACTCGAATGTTCACTGTTGCAGTTGTGTCTTCCTGCATCCATCCCCCTTATTTTGTTTCTAATTTTTGGCCAGAGTGTGGGCATTTTTTCTTTTCCTAGCAATGTCCTCTCATGGCTTAGATCTAAAGGGCTTTGCACCAAAACCCGAATTTTTGATAGCTTAGCTCAAGTTGACTAACAGCTTTGGAAGCTAACCGTCTGTTATATCCCATTTAGGATGTAACCCATGTAACCTAGGCTACTGCAGCAGTAATTATTCAAACATTTACTATTATGGTAAGTTTACATAGATAACTGTATTTTCTTTGGTCCCAGCATCAGCTTCCTTTGACATTTCAAATTCCAGTTTTGGGATTTGTGAAAAAGGAAATTTTGTGGTGGAGATGCTCGATTATTTTAAAATCTAGGTCTCCCATTCTCCCTTCCTCCTCTATTACAGTCAGTCTCAACAGACACCTCAGACTTTGGGGAGTAGTGTCTGTGGGGATGAAAGTGTATGGTCTTTAGAACAAAAAGACAGACAAAAGCACGTAAACATGAAATAGATGTTGGCTCTTATAAACGCTCTCGGTTTTTGTCAGTCATCTGTGGTCTCTTCCAGTATTTACAAAGAGCACCACAGTAATGTGATGCATAAACATGCAAGGGGGAACCAGATCTTACTTACTGTCAAAGTAAAATTTTGTATCAGACAAAACTGAGCATGAGCCAGATAGACCTTCCCAAATGAAAACTTATTCGGGGGGGGGGGGTGCTTCTAAGAATCTATCCAGCTGTGGGAAACACCTATATAAATCTGTTTGCCTCCAGTCACAACAGTCTTTTGGCAAAATTCTGCTTCAGGATTCCCTGCAAGAAGGCCTGGAAAACAGATGCATTTTCTTTATTTAGACAGGAATGTTACTGTATACTTTTCTGCTATTTCCACTAATATCCAGGGTCTTTCTGAAGATTCAGAAGGATTCTAGAAATGGCCAGGGACGAGTATTACAAGCTTCCTTGCAGACTTGATTTACTCACACAAAATTAGAGGTGATTGATACCCAAACAACTAGAAATGACAGCATGTATGATTAGAATTTTAATACCTTTTAGACACCTTTTTCTGAGGATGTGCAGCATTGATGGAGGAAAAAAAATCCTGCTACTAGAAAATCATATATTAGCAAATGAAAAAGGTTTTCTAGCTGATAGCAACAAAAGAACCAGCACCCATTCAGGGCTAGTGCTTCTCTGTCCTACAGCCTGTCTTCAGTTAGGGTTCATTTTTTGGCTATTTCAGCATGTCTGCCCATGGATTCTCCTCTTTCAGTGTAACCTCATGTGAAAAAGTTTTTTGAAAAGATTCTGGCATAAGAAACACATGTCCCAGACTTTCCATGATGGATGCACATTGAGTAACAGCTTAATTTCAGCTCTCCCAGGGTGAAAACAGAAACTCAGAAGAGAGAGTCAGGAAACTTGTATTTCTGGGTAAATTTCAGTAACTGGCTAGTAAGTTCACTGCCTGGATACCAGCAAAAAAGAAATTCAGAGAACCTGAAAGAAATCAGTCACAAAAGGTGAGAAAGAAAACAATGACTGGAAAGAATTCAGCAGCTCTTAAGCAAAAGGTAGTGCAAGTTCCAGCTTTGGTGCAAGGTATGACTTCCAATACCCTATAGGAAGAAATAAGTCAAATGTGCTCAGAGCTGATGAAAATAAACAAAACACTGATGGAGTATATCAACTCAAATAACAAAAGGCTTGAAGAGTGGAAGAATCTTTAAACAGATATTAGATGATGTGATAAAAGTACAAAAATCAGAGGTTGAAATTAATAAACTTGTCTGAATATGAGACTGCTCAAGAAGAGATGTTTCAAAAAATGGTAGAATTAGAGGACAAAAGGACTTGGAGAAAACCTGAGATTTTCTGCTGTACCAGAGAAGCTGGAAGAAACAGACTGTGTTAATATTATGAAAGCACAAATAAGGAACTGGACTGGTATTCCACAGCAGGAGTTGTTACTTGAAAGTGCACATTGTGTGTATGCTCAAACCTGGCCATGAGAAAGCAACCTAGTCCTTTAATAGTAAAGATGCAATCCTACCTGGAGAAGGAGTTGATTCTGACAAAACTGTGGCAGAAGGACATAGTACTAAAAGTGGGAGACAGCACAGTGTTTGTGGAAAATGATTACTCACCAGGCAGAAGAGGAGTAATTTGTTCTGCTGTTCAGGAAATGTTGAGATGCAGGTATTAGATTCAAACTGCTGTACCCAGCTATCTTCAGAATATTCTTTCCTAGAGGGACAGAATCATTTTTGATGCAGAACATGCTAAGGAGGAAATAGAAACGTTTATCCACCAAAACGTGAGCTGTGAAACAGAAGGAGGTTCTGCTTCGTGTTCTACTGGTAATAAAGACCACAGAGAGACTGTGCCAGTGAAACTCTTTCAGTGTTTGAACTGAAAATGCTTGAGAGACAGAAAAAGGCACAGTAGTTGACTAGAAGAACCAATAGTGTGTTGGAAATGAAGCAGAGATTGGATTTGGTTGATAGAGATAAACAGGAACAAAACCAGCAACTGGGAAATAGGCAAATAAATATGGGATTACAAAGCATTAATTATATTTGTGAAACATGACAGAACAAGAAAACCTGGAAATATTGGACATTTTTGACTTTGTTAAACTTGTAGGGGACTCTAAATCATATGGTCTGCTTCTGCTTCATGTCATTAGTCTTTGGAAGAACACTGTGGAAAGAGGAAGAGGAGGGCGAGAGTTAACTGTAAGTAAAACAAAATTTTGTTTTTAACAGTAGAATTTTATAATGCATGGTCTAATCTGCATTCTATAAAGTAAAGAAGATTTCTCAGTTATTTTCAAGTGTAATTGGGATACTAAAGTAAACAGGTACTCCTGTTTTTTTTCATCTGTTCTCTTTCTCCTTGTTCAGTTTTAAAAATGTAGGCACTGCAACATATGTAAAGAAGAAAAATCTGGTCAAAAGAGCATAACAGAAGAAAAATTTATGTGCTTTTTTTCATTCTTGCATAGGGAAATGACTGGATTAAGGCTGTTGGCTTTATCTACTAAAAAATTTTAAGAGAACGCAAATAAATAAAAAAGAATATTGAATATAGTAAAGCTTTCTTCTATAAAATAAATGCTTGTAGAAGCACCTGTGTATCGTGTTCTCATGTATTCACAGAGAAAATCTGATAAAGAACAATAAAAACATAATAATTATTTTTTTCAATGGCTAGGAGATAATGTTTTCTGAAACCATTCAGGTGGATTCCCATTTTGGGAGAGCAGTGCAAGTAAGACAAAACCAGACAGCACTTAATAGAATCACAGGCTGTACCCGTGATAGATAACCTTTTTTTTAGGTTAACCCAAGTCTATCAGTGTGGCTGTCAGTATGGGACAATTGTTCCTGTTAGGAAGGTAAAACTTCAATATTTGAATGTATACATCGTTTTGTGTGTTAGTATTAAGCTAATAGCATTTAGGGGTGTATTTGTGTTTTTTTTTTGTTTTGTTTGAGGGCTTTCAGTAAAACAAAACATTTTGTGAAATGTTACATAGGCTCAAATGGGTATGACAAGAAACAACTGTATAAAAGTTCAACCTGTCAAACATTAGCATATGCATATAACACAAAAACTGGAACTAGATACTTAACAAAGAAAACCTATTACATATAAAAAGTGGGAATAATAACTTTTTAACATAATGATACTTTCTGCATTATAATTAAATTTTAATAGTCTCACAGATGTATACAAAAAAGAAAGATTAGAGAACTGCATTAAAAATGCAGAATACAAATAGCTGTACTACATGAAACACATTTGGAAAGAAATTAATATAATACTATTAGATTTGTAGTACTAAGGGGCTAATGGCAAGGGAGGAGAATTACACTGGCATGTATTTATATTTCACCTAAAACTGCTATAATGAAAAATAATCAGCTTTCAGCAGGGAATATTACTTGTAGGTGGGGACTAGAATTTGAATTGCAGCAGTGAAAACGTTTGGGGGCAGGAGGAAAATATAACAAAGGAGGGTAGATTTTTGAAGAAATTTGTGAAAATGTTTGGCATGGAAGATGTGAATTAAGTAGTAGATGTTCGTAGTGAATTTACATATTATTCCCCAAGATAAAAAAAAAAACTAGGCTAGGCAGAACTTACATTTCACAGTAATATGTACATTTAATTGACATTTTTGATATATATCTAACAACTATTTCAGGTCATGTGCCAATAATTAAAATAAAAATGCAGGGTAATGAAATAATAGAGAGAGACTTGTGCATTCCCACCTATTTGTTAAAAGAATGATTTAATGAATAGGTAGTGAAAATCATTCGGGGGTTATTAGAGAAGATAAAATTCCTTCTGAAAATATAGCTAAAGAGTAAAATTAAAGTGGGGTTTATACATAGGATGGACATAAAAGAAAGAGAGATATGGTTAAGAAGTAACTAGAATTATTTAGAAGGACTGACAAATGTTAGAAGTATTGCCGAATAGGTGGGAATCTGACAAAACAAGAAGAGGAGCAATTGTAGAATACTAAACAGAAAATAATGGATTACCTCAGTAGTATGGATGAATTTAGAAAGACTGTTGTTAACAATTGTTTTTTGATAATAACTCTAGACCACAAAAACTTAATAAGGAAGATAACAAAAGATCCTGTAGAGGTGCTAGAAATATTTCAGAAATTTTATGAAAGTCTGTATAAAGCAGAGAAATGTGGAAACCAGGACATGGTACAAATGGAAAGGTTTATGGATGAATTAAATATGCCAAGGTTAGAGGTAGCTCAATTACTAATAGTTAGGATAGAAGGAAATTAAATAAAAATGGTGATGTATAACCAATCTACAGGAAAGCCCCCAGGAATAGATGGTATTCCTGTGGAAGTTTGAAAGCTACGAGGGAAAAACTGATAACGACCTGGAAAGTATTTTTTGACAGTATTTTAAGAGGAGGAGAAGCACCAACATCCTGGAAGAAAGCGGTGTTGACTATAATACCTAAAGAGGGTAAAGACCCATCAGATCCAGCTTCATATAGGCCCATTTCAATCCTAAACTATGATTATAAATTTGTCTGTAATGGCTAATAGAATGGCAAAGGTAATGCCAGAATTGATAGATATGGATCAGTGGGGTTTTGTGGAGGGTAGGCAAACATTCGACATTAACAGAACATTGATGATCCAGAGGGAGGCAGAATGTAAGGAAATACCATTGTTGTTGTGGATCTTGATGCAGAAAAAGCGTTTGACAGAGTAAGCTGAGAACGTATGAGCAGGACAATGGAAACATTTACATTGTGTGATAAAATCATAGGGTTGATTAGGAGGATGTATGAGGGATCAGAGGCAAAAATTAAAGTGGGTGGGTTCCTCAGTGATAATTTCTGTTTGAGGAGGGGAACCAGGCAGAGATGTCCTCTTTCCACTTTGTTGTTTGCATTATATTTAGAACCATTGGCAAAGAAAATAAGTGACTCAGAAATGCAAGGATATAATTTGTATGGCAATCAGGAAAAATGCCTTCATTTGCAGATGATACTGTGTACCTGATAAATCCAGAAAAGGACACCTCAGTGTTCTGGAACATTTTGAGACAGTTTCCATTCTTTTCAGGGTGAAAAATTAATGAAGATAAAATAAAGGCTGTAGATGTAAATTATGTACTCTCACACAAACTGGTTCAGCAGTACCCATAGACTCATATTTATGAGGACACTATAAGATTAAAAAGGCTAAGAATGTGGTGTGGGAAGAGACTAAACAAAATATAATACAAAAACTGAGAAACTGGAAGTTTTTGTTCATGGATATGTGTAGTAAGATACAAGCAGTAAAAAGTTTTAGTCCTTGTAATTTTATGTATGGATCAGGCATGCTTTTAGGTTTACCTTTACATTGTTGATCATGTATGATCGACTGACCACATCGTCAAACCGTTTCCTCGAACTCAGAACCGCAAAACTTTTCAAAGGTCGATTAAATGTCGACTTTCGACATTCCCGGCCGAGCCACACCTCCACACACGTGCTACCATGGGTCACAAAGGGGGCGAGATTTAGCCGTTCGCATATGTGGTTTTTGTCGTCTGGGACATTCGCATTTCAGTATTTGTGGAATTGGGGTCGACCATATTGAGATCGACGTTATAAAGGTAAACCATGTTTTTATCAAAAAGAGGATAAGTTGAGGACAATAAGTAAGACAGTTTTGAAGGAATTTATCTGGGAAGGGAGGAGGGTAAGATTTAAACTGGATAAGTTGTTGATCCTCAATGTAGAACAAGGTGGTTTAGGATTACCTGATTTAAAAGGATACTTTGAGCTGCACATTGAACATTCTACTTGTGTTGTATATATGTGAGCCTTATAATTCAAACTGGAAAGGGATGATGATGACGCAATGGGAAGATCAAGAGACAGAGGGATTTTGGATGCACACCCTTAAGGGAGAATAGTAACATCCATGCAGACTGTTGTAGTCGTGAAGTAGCAGAAAATATTTTAGGGACTAAGCCAGCACAAGAATGGAGAAAGGAGATTTTGCCATTGGAGGTGAATGTTAGGAGTACAGAAAATAGGCAAGAATTTACGGGGGAAAACTGGCAAAGGAACCAAGGTATAGGGAACAAATAACTAGAGAGGTAAAGTTAACAGAGTAGTATGAAGCCAAGAAGACATTTGGACTGCAGGATAGAGACTGCCTTCCCTACCCCTACCCAGGGATTGATATCAGACTATAGGCAAAGAGGAAGGGATAGGGGAATTTTAGTGAAAGGCCTGTTCTGATGAGATTTTTAGCTGAAACTAGAGCAGATGCTGGTATTAAAAAAGAGATAGTTAGTAGACCATATAAAATATTTCATGATAACTACACAAATCAATTAGAAGAGGTTAGAAAAGATTGGGAAGAGAGAGACTTGAAAACCAATTTACAAGGGAACAATGAGTGGGCATATGTATGTCTCTCAGCTATGTAACTAAGTCCATAAGGTCTAGGATCTTTACTTGGAAGTGTTTGCATAGGTGGTTTTATACCCCAAACAGACTTCAAAGCATTTTTCTCAAGTAGATAGCAAATGTTGGAGGTGTGAAGAGGAAGAAAGAGGTAACTGGGAACATAAGATCATAGGAGGTTACTAGGCTACTGGCCATGAGGCACTTTCAAGCCTAGCCAAGAATTTATGCCATGTTTGCAAAGTCAGCACCTGCCTCCCCTGCCAACCAGGGATGCAGGTGGGATCCCAGAGGTAAATTTTCTATTTCCCATCCAATCATAGGCTTAAATGAGGACAGAGAGGTGCTCTGCTTCACATGAAGAGGAAGTCTGTTCCACATGTGGGGGAGTCTCTGGGACACAAATCTGTCACGGCAGCAGGTTCTGTTAATGTTGCAGGCTATTTTTAGGTCCTGAGTGCATGTTACACGTGTAGTATTAAGATTTGCGGATATGCAGCATTTCTAATACGGTGGGGTTCGAGATGGCCTTAAAATCTAGACAGAGGTCCCCTCTGAGTAGTCTGTATGAGACTGAGTAGAGTGAGAGGAACGTCAGCCTGTTCACATAGGGTAGGTTTTGGAGACCCTGGATTCTTCTAGTCAGAACTCTCTGTGGTCCTTTCAGCTGCCACTAGTGCCTAGTGAGGTACATACCAAAGGGGGCATTGTACTCGATAATTGGCTTGATAAGGGTGGAGTATAGTGAGGTAATGACCTCTTTTTTCTTGGATGCTATGCCTTTATATATGAGATGAGCCATGTAGTATGCACTACCCACTACTGAGGCTACACGTTGATCAAATACTAGATTGCTGTCTATCATGGTGCTTAGATCCCTTGCTGCTGATTCTTTGTTTCGGACGTTGTTGTTAATGTGGTACTTTGTGAGGACCTCATTCTTGCCAAAGGGAACTAGAATACACTTTTTGGCATTGAGTTTGAGGCCATGTTTCGGGCACAGGTTGTTTGTTTGGGTGAGGCCCTCATGGAGAATATTAACTTAATTTGGGGTGTTTATGACCACTCCCAGCTTGCAGTCATCTGCAAATTTGGTCAGCCATAGACCTTTGGTTTTTGCCTGGTGATCAGAAAAATATATTCCAAAGAGCAGAGGCCCAAAGAACGAGCCCTGAGGGACGCCACTAATTATAGATCTACTATTTGAGGTGGAATCCCTATTTTAACTGTGTGGGTTCTGTCTGTGAGCTAGTTGATAACCCATCTAACGACATATGAGTTGATGCCTAGTTGGGTAAGCTTGTCAACTATACCAGAGTGGAGAACGGTGTCAAAAGCCTTGGCCAGGTCAAGGACTACCATGTGCACCTCTTTTCCCTCATCCACGGCCTTGGTGACTGTCTCAAAAAAGTCTACCAAATTTAGCAGGCATGATCTCCCTGTGACAAATCCAAAGTGAGGCTACCAATGTCCTGGTTTATGAGGTCCATGATTATGCGTTCAATGGCTTTGCATATCAGGCTAGTAAGGCTAAAAGGCCGATAATTATCTATGTCTGTGGTTGTACCGCCTTCTTGTAATGGAATGATGGTAGGCGTCCTCCATTCGGTAGGAACGTATGCAGTGCTTAAGCTGTGGTTGAAAAGGCTGCCTAAAGGTGTTGCAAGATCTTGCTTGAGACGATGTAAGATGCAGCCTAGAATATTGTCTAGTCCCATTGAGGCCGTATCTTTTGCCTTTGAAAGGACATTTAGGATCTTCTCGGAGATGCATGGTGGGAAGCTGGTGTTGAGGAGGTCTTGATTAACGGTCGGGGGGGGGGTGTCAGGGTGAAGTTTTCGCTAAACCGGTCTGCAAGTAGGTTAGCTATGTCCTCATCTTTAGTGTACGTAGTGCCATTGACCACAAGTTCTGTATGTAGCTGTTGCTTGCTCTTAAGGTTACAGACATTGCTAGAGAAGGACTTATGATTGTCTTTTGTTGAGGAGGCCAGTTTGGACTCATAGTCAGCTTTGGGGAATCTCACTAGTGCCCTTATTTGTTTGTTTAGGTTAAGGAGGGTTAACTTCCAATTTGGTGCTCTCCCCTTCCTGCTCTTGGATAGCAGCTTTTTCCTTTTATTATAAAGTCTGTTTATAGCAGAAGTCCACCAGACAAGTTTGCTACTTCTTGAGAAGGCTGTTTTGGTTCTGTATGGTATCGCCAAATCTATACAGCTGTATAGGTGCTTGTAAAGTGCCCTGGTGTAAGTCTCTGCATAGGTGCCTGTAACCTCAGTTGAGGTGGGAGGTACGAAGTTGCTTATGCTTGCCCGTAGGCAGTTGTAGTCAGTTTGAGAAAAGTTTTTTTGTCTGATTGCAGCTGGAGGGGGGGGGGGTGACACTGACTACGAAGGTGACTGCTAGGTGGTCGGATTTCACTAGGAGAGGTGACAGTGTAGGGATACTACAGTGTTTGCCCAAGTTTGTCAGTACCAGGTCCAAGATATTTTCACCTGTTGTGGGGGTGGTTACTAGCTGGTCCAGAGCATTAGAGTTGACAAAGTCTAAAAATGTCTGAGCAAATGAGTCTTGGCTAATTTTTCCAGTCTGTGGATGGATAATTGAAGTTGTCCAGGATCAGGGTGCGAGGTTAAATCTTTATAGATTCAAGTAGGGCTAGGTAGGTGGAGTGGGTAACTTGATTCATGGATGGGGGTCTATAGCTGGCTATGACATGGATAGGTGTCTTGTATGCAGTTAGCTGCACTTGGAGTGTCTCCTGTGCATCGTACTGATTGATCATCCTGGAGGGGTGTTTAACTTTAATATATATATATATATATATATATATATGTACATATATATATATATATATATATATATATATATATATGTATATAGATAGATAGATACTCCACCGACTTTAGTTTTTAGGCCTTCTGTTTGGGGTCTGACTGTGTGGAAGGATGAGTAGCCAGGTATGGCTGGGGTGCTCTCAGCTGATTTAAACCAGGTTTCTGTGACAGCACACATGTTAGCATCTTCCATGTTAAGAAATGCCTCCAGTGAGTGCAGTTTCGTGGTGAGGCTCCTAGCATTAAGCAGCATGACCTTTAATTTGTATTTTGATGTATTCTTTACATTGGTAATTTTTTTCCCATGACTGCCTAAAAAAAGGCACTATGGGGGAGGCAAGTACCTTTGCCAGTAGTCGGAAGCCCAGTGGGGACAGATGAAGGCTGTCTTTAGCAAAGCATCGAGGCCTGTCAACCATCTCATCCCAGGCTGTCAGGTACTGGATCCCCGTTGAGTGACACCAGAAGTTAAGCCATTTATTGAAGTCAATTACTTTTTGCTTGTATTGAGGCATCATCCTGGGTGATGGTAAGATGCTGCTTAAGGCTCGGAACATACCTACCTGGAATACATATTCTGTGAGCTCAATCATGTCTCTCTTCATATGGTCCAGAGAGTTATGTCTCAAGTCATTCACACCAACATGTGCGATGACTGAGTCATAACTGTACTTGCTGCTGAGAGACTTGAGTGCATGTGTGACATGGCAGATTCTGGCTCCTGACAAGCAACTTACTGTGACATTCTCCTTATCCAGCCTGGTGAGGGGCACATCTGTGTATCTCACTATCAAATCACCAATGACTAAAATGTTGGGTTTGTTGTTTGAGACTTGAGTGCATGTGTGACATGGCGGATTCTGGCTCCTGACAAGCAACTCACTGTGACATTCTCCTTATCCAGCCTGGTGAGGGGCACATCTGTGTATCTCACTGTCAAATTACCAGTGACTAAAGATGTTGGGTTTGTTGTTTGTCCTAGAAGGTTGTGAGACACTGGTGTGTGGTTTATGTGAGTTGTGTGGTGAGGTAGATTGGTGGGTGTTCTTGTGCTGATACTTTGGAAGTCTCGTGTGTTTTGGGAGTGTAATTAGTTGGCAGATTTATTTTAAAAATTCCCTACAGATTACTCTGTCAGAAGTATTGGGTGAGCAAATGGCTGTAACTAAGGATATGATTTTTTTGAGCTGGGACTCAGAATCTGAAATGTCTAGAATAAGGCATTATTCATAGGTTCATAGCTGGGTACTAGGCTAATGGCCGTGGAGCCTTTACAAATGTAGCCCATAGAAGTGCCCTGGCATCGTGCCACCTGACATTAGTTCCCAGTGCCTCTATCAAGTAGATCCACTGGAGTGATCCCCGGGGTGAACTTTCTGTTACCTATCCACTCATCAAGATTTCTCTTGAAGAGGATCTGCGAGGTGCTCTGCTTGACATGTATGGAAAGTCTATTCCAGAGCCTGGGCAGTCTCTGGGTGAGGAACCTGTCCCTCCAGCATGTTCTGTTGATTGTGGTAATGAGGTTGAGGTCTCTGAATAAAAAAACGTTGAACCCAACCTAGTCTTGTAGCAATGCAAAAGTGCAATGTTGAAACCACATACGAACCACTCTGCCCGAGTCCTGTATAAAACCAATCCTTTTATTGTAAAACCAATACACAATTCGTGTCTTGTTTAATGCTTTCACCCAGCATAATTCGGCTTCCTCAGAACGTTCTGAGGAAGCCCACTTATGATGGGTGAAAGCGTTAAACAAGATGTTCATCGTGTTTCACTGCTGCAGTCATTACACTAGGGTTATCCTGCTGTCAGGCGGTCCAGCAGTCAGCCAGAGTTCCAAAGTCTTGGTCCGGCATCGGTTGCTTTTGCTTCTTCCCTGACATCAGTGCGCCAGGGGTATATAAGATGCAGCCAACGCCATTTTCTTCAGTCTTTCTTGCCGCGCGGTGCCCGAAGCAAAAGCAGTTCGCAAGTGCCGGTTGGCCGACTCCTGAGATTTTCAATTCGAATTTCAGAACCAAAGTCTTCAATAAAGCTAAGTACCCTGTTGGGGAAACTTTTTCTTGCCTCAGACTGATGTCAGTAAAAGTTAATTATTGTATTTCTTGTGGGAAGCAAATACCTCATAAGGATTTTCATTCTTACTGTATTCCATGCCTAGGCCCAGACCACGACGTCACTAGTTGTCGGTTTTGTGCTAGATTTAACAAACGCACTATTAAACGTCGGTTTGATTTTGCTTGCCATTACTTTGGCCGAAGGTTTAATTATACCATGCCGTCGGAACAACCGACGAACGGAATACACAAAAAACACAAAGACAAGGATAAGGACAGGCATCCGAGGCCCAAAACTGACGATGAAACCTCTTCTAGGCCAGTCGCCAGTTCTCAGTGAGGCACTTTCGCAGCCCCTGACACCCGCTATCTCAGAGCCACAGGCCGCCACCGACTCCCACGTGGAGATGTCTAGGCCTCTGGATACTCAAGGTGTTGGGCCTATGGAAACTAACCCTTCAGATGGGTCTGGAGCCGCTGAGCAGACATCGGCTTCTGAGTGTGTTTTCAGACCTTCACAGCTTACCATAAAAACAGCCAAGTCTAAAACTCCATTAAAGACAAAGAAGCAAGTACAGCATTCACCAGGGCAGGCCTCCATGCCTAAAAAACAGATGCTCAAAATGGCCGAAGACTTAATTACTCTGATCAGGGGTACCCATCCCCCTCCTGATAAAAGGCCTAGGCAGGATACAGACTATGATTCCTCTGACCAGGTTTCCATTTCTTCTGATTCCTCTTCAGACCAGGGATACTCTTTACCCCCCTATGAGGACTCTGATGCTGAAGAATCAATTCCTTCAGCCTCTCCTCCTGAGGATTATTCTTTTGGGAAAACTTTACATACCATGAGGGAGCATTTCCATTGGGAGGGCCAGGATTACCCATAATCCAAGAAAAGGCTCAGAGACTTTCTTTTATTGCCTCAGCACAGGCCCTTTGCTATTCCACCAGTGTTAGATATTGTGGATGATGTGTTCTCTGAATCCAGTTTAAATCCTGATTCTTTGCCCCCTGCTCCAGTCAAGCCAGACAGGTACTACAGACTCTCACACATTTCTTCATAAAAACCCTGTTGCTGACCCAGAAACTATTTCCCAGGGTCCCAAAGGGGTAAAGGCTTCCACGGCTAAAAATCAAGTTCCCTCTGACAGGGATTCTACAGCATTAGACAGATGGGGGAAGAAAGTTTACACTTCAGCAACTTTATCAGTGAGAGCTTTAAATTGCAAGTTTCACATGCTTAAATACCAACAATAGTTAATGTCTCTGTTAAAACAGAAAATGATTACAAGTTCAGAGCATCCTGACTATAAGGAAATACAGGATTTATTGCATGCAGCTGAACAAGTGGGAAAACATACTCTGCAGTGTGGTTTTGATTCATTAGAGGCTTCTTGTAGAGCAGCAGTTACAGGATCTGTAATTCGAAGGCATGCTTGGTTAAAAGAACAAGGTTTACCTGATCATGTTAAGGCAAAATTATTGGATGCTCCTTTACAGCAGGATATTTTATTTGGTGTTAAGGCAGAAGAGGTATTAAAGAAAATGGAGGATAAGGCAAAATCTATACAAACAGTGAAGGATTTCTTACAGGTACAGCCACCTCGATTTAGCAGAAATTGGCCTTCAAAGAATTGGTCCTTTCCAGTGTCAGACAGACCACAAAGAGGCAGATACAGACACCCAAGAGGCAGATCTCAGCCCCAAGGCTCTTACAGACCACAACAGTGGGGTGCTTCAACCCCAAAACGAGGTGAAGATAAGTCACAACCTTACAGGAAACGGTCCCAATGACTTCCCCCTTCGAATGCCAAGCACTTACCTTTTGGCAGCTCCCTTTGGGGGAAAACTAGCACTTTTTTCTCAAAATTGGCATATAATCACCCAAGACAAATGGGTTCTGAATATTGTGTCTCAAGGTTACAGGTTCCACTTTCACACTCTACCAAGGCTAAAAGGAATGCCAGACCTGCCACAAAATCAATGGGCAGAGGCACAAAAACAAATTACAGCCCTCATGGACATGAGAGCTATTCAAAAAGTGCCACAACAGGAAAAAGGACAAGGATTTTACTCAAGACTTTTCCTGGTCCCCAGAAAGGACAAAGCCTGGAGACCCATACTAGACCTTTCTACTCTAAATACTTACCTGGATGTTCCGAAATTCAAAATGCTGATACTACAGCAGCTTCTTCCCATGCTGGGCAAGAAGGCTTGGCTTGTTACTTTGGACCTCAAAGAGGCATACCTGCATGTCCCTATCAGACAAAATTGCAGAAGGTACCTCAGATTCATAGCTGGTTCAATGCATTACCAATTCTCTGCACTGCCCTTTGGCTTATCTACTGTGCCCAGGGTCTTCACAAAGTGCCTGGCACCAGTAATTGCATTTTGCAGACAAAAAGGAATTCAAATATATCCATACTTGGATGACTGCCTTATTCAAGCAGAGAGCAAGGACATTCTTCTAAAGCATCTGGCGTTTGTAAAAAGGTTGCTAATTTGCCTGGGATACACAGTAAATGAAAAGAAGTCAAAACTAGTGCCCTCACAAGAGATAATATTCCAGGGTGCCAGCTTAAATACAACGACCCAGATGGCTTATCTCATGCCAGACAAGCAAGGACAACTGACTCAGTGCTTTCAATTGATGGCAGCAAAAACCCAACTCCCTGCAAGAAAAATTCTGCAGGCCTTCGGATTCATGGCATCCTGCATACTACTAATTCCATATGCCAGACTGCATATGAGGAAATTACAATGGTACCTAAAAAGTGTTTGGACTCAACACTGTCACAGTTTGGAAGCAGTAATACCACTAATTCCCTGCCTACAACAGGAGTTTCGATGGTGGGAACAGGCATGTCACCTCAACAAGGGGCAGCCTTTCACTCTACCCACAGCCAGGCAGACACTAACAACAGATGTTTCGGATTACGCCTGGGGAGCACACATGGCAGGAAAATGTATTCAGGGCAAGTGGGACGCAGATCAAATGCATCTTCACATCAATCAAAAAGAGATGTTAGCTGTACAAAATGCCCTAACAGCTTTCAAGGACCTTCTACATCCAGGACAACTATTATTAAAGACAGACAACACCACAGTTATGTGGTACATAAACAAGCAAGGGGGCACTCATTCTTATCCCCTATGCAGATAAGCCATGACCTTGTGGAACACAGCTCTAACCTATCAAGTTCATCTGCAAGCACAATTCCTGCCAGGAAAGAAAAATACTCTGGCAGATGACTTAAGCAGAAACATCATGGATCCTCACGAGTGGAAATTAAATCCACAAGTATTCAGCATGATAACGCAAAAATAGGGGTGCCCAGACATAGATCTTTTTGCTTCCCCAATGAATTGCCAACTACAAAAAATCTGCACAAGGACTTATCACACACAAGCATGGAAAGTGGATGCTCTCTCGTTCAGCTGGAAAAGCCAAAAGTTTATGCCTTCCCACCACTGCCTCTCCTTTCAAAGGTACTCCTAAAAGCCAGACAAGAAAAACCACAGATGATCCTGATTGCCCCAGACTGGCCACACCAGCACTGGTACCCAATCTTAAAGAACTTGGCTCAAGGTCCACTATGGATTTTACCTCAAACTCCGCACCTTCTGACTCAACAAAACAATCAGATCCTGCACAGTCATCTCAAAACCTTAAACCTGGCTGCATGGCAGATTCCTTAGTCAAGCAGACAACACCTCTCTCTAAAGCTGTTATGGATGTCATTTTGGAGGCCAGGAGGCCTAGCACCAGGAAATCTTTTTCAGAAAAGTGGAAGAGATTCTGTGCCTGGAACCAGGCTCAAAGCGTTGACCTTCTTGTCCCAAATATTCCTCAGATATTACAATACTTAACTGAGATGCTGGACTATCCTTTTCATCCATTAAGATCCATGCCTCTGCCATCTCGACTCATTACAACACAGTTCCTCCTATTTTCTCTCATCCATTGCTAAAACAGTACCTCAGAGGGGCTAAAAACATAAGACCTCCCTGGAGAGCACCAACACCAACTTGGGACCTCGATTTTGTTTTGGAAAAACTAACTTTACCTCTTTTTGACCCAGCCAATTCAGCAGAATTTAAATATGTGTCATGGAAAACTGCTCTGCTTCTGGCAATAACCTCAGCACGAAGAGTCTCAGAGTTACAGGCACTAATGGCAGTGGACCCTTTCATCATTTTTCACCAAGACAGGGTTTCTTTAAGAACAAACCCTTCATTTATGCCTAAGGTGGTATCCAGTGTGGCTCTTAACCAAGCTATTCACTTGCCAACTTTTTATCCAAATCCCCAGAATAAAGGGGAGAGACTTCTGCATTCATTGGACATACACAGGCAGTTACGTTTCTACTTGGACAAAACAAACGCTTTCAGAAAAACTGAACAATTGTTTGTAGCATATGCTGCAGGATCACAGGGAAAGGCTATTTCAAAGCAGACCATTTCAAAGTGGATAGGACACTGTATCCGTTTCTGCTACACACAGCATGGGAAACCTGTACCTACTAACATTAGGCCACATTCCACCAGGGCAACAGCCACTTCTACTGCCTACCTTAGAGGAGTACCTACCAAAGATATCTTGGAAGCTGCAACTTGGAGTTCAGTGCACACCTTTACCAAGCATTATCACTTACCTCTTTATTCTAGATCCAGAGCTGGCTTTGCCACTGCAGTGCTGCAGGGCCTCATAGCCACCCCAAATCCTCTATAGAACCAGCCACCCGAACTCAGCTTTGGGATTCAACCCAAGTGTAATGACTGCAGCAGTAAAACACGATGAATATAGTACAGTTTTGTACCTACCATAAATGTAGATGTTCGAGTGTATTCACTGCTGCAGTCCAGGTTACCCACCCACCATCCCCTCTTTCTTAGCTGGGACTTATCTATACCTTTCAACCCTATACTACCTATGTGATGTATTTGCTGGTAACTGAAGGTGTTGTTTTTACCTTTTTTGTATGTTTTATTAGCAATATGTATTGCCAACTTATTTGGGGACACCTGACATCTGGGGCAAGAAAAACAGAAGAAAATGGCATTGGCTGCGCACTGACGTCAGGGAAGAAGCGACCGCAACTGACGCCGGACCAAGACTTTGGAACTGTGGCCGACTGCGGGACCGCCTGACGGCAGGATAACTCTAGTGTAATGACTGCAGCAGTGAGTACACTCGAACATTTACACTTATGGTAGGTACAAAACTGTACTATACGAATTGTGTATTGGTTTTACAATAAAAGGATTGGTTTTATGCAGGACTCGGGCAGAGTGGTTCGTCTGTGGTTTCAACGTTGCACTTTTGCATTGCTACAAGACTAGGTTGAGGTCTCTGGAGCATGTGGTGCAGAGGGATTGTTTTTTCTTTAGATTTAGCATTTCTAACAGAGCTGGGTCAAACATGGGTTTGTAAGTCAAGCAGAGATCACCTCTAAGCAGGCGATATGAGACAGAGAATGGCTGGAGTCTTTTGAGTCTGTCTGTGTTGGGCATTTGTTTAATGTCTATGATCCTCTTCGTGAGGTACTTCTGTGACCTCTCCAGCTGTTGCCGGTATCTAGTGAGGTACATGCCAAATGAGGCATTATACACAATGATTGGTCTAATGAGGGAAGAGTAGAGAGAGACGATGACCTCTTTCTTCCTGGATGTAAAACCCTTGGTAATGAGATGTGCCACATAGAAGGACTTTCTGACCACAGTGGCAATGTGGTGGTCGAAGGAGAGGTTGCTGTCAACCTGCATCCCCAGATCTCTTTTAACACCTTCATTGTTTAGTGGGCTCCCATCAATGAGGTGATTAGTGGGAACTGAGTTTTTACCAAAGGCGATGACGACACATTTTTTTGGAGTTAAGCTTAAGGCCATGGTTTCAAAACCAGTCATTGGTCTCAAGGATTTTCTTCATCACTTGGGGAGTTAATAATGGTTCCCAGCTTGCAGTCATCTGCGAACTTGGTCAGACAGAGTCCCTTTGTGTTGGCCTGGACTTCTGAGAAGTAGATGCTGAACAGGAGGGGACCCAGGACCAATCCCTGTGGGACTCCACTCGTGACTGGTTTTCAGTCTCACTTGGAGTCTGCTACTTTCACACTGCATGTTCTATCTGTGAGCCAATTTGCAACCCAGCTAGTGATTTTATTTATTTATTTTATTTATTTAAAGGTTCCATAGAGCCTGTTTTCAGCAGAGGCCGGAAAAATGCCAGATGCATGTCTTTACCGCTGCACCACTGATGTCTAGTTTGATGAGTTTATCGATAATTCCTGAGTGAGGAATGGTATCAAAGGTCTTGGCCAGATCGAGGTAGATTGTATGCACTGCTTTCAGCCCTGGTGACTGACTCAAAGAAGTCAACCAGGTTGAGCAGGCATGATCTCCCTTTCACAAAGCCAAATTGCATGGTGTCTAGAGTTTAGAGGTTTCCTATATCTTTGATAATCTGGTCCATGATGATGCGCTCCATAGCTTTACATATCAGACTCATCAGGCTAACGGGGCAGTAATTCCCAGGGTCTGTAGTCGCTCCCCCTTTATGGAAGAGGATGACTGTAACAGTGTGCCATTTGGTAGGGACAAAGCCTGAGGTGAGGCTCTGACTGAACAGGGCACACAGATTTGGTGCCAGTTCGCTTTGTAGTTCTTGTAGAACACAGCCAGGGATATTATCAGGTCCCATGGAAGCTGTATTCTTGGCTTTGGACAATGCAGCTTTAACCTGTGCTGCAGTAATGCTGGGTGCCTGGCATTCTTGTGATTGGTCCTTTAGGGGGAGAGAGGGGTAAAACTGGCACTGAATCTGTCGGCCAGTATGTTGGCAATATCTGTTGGCTGAGTATAGGAGGTACCATTATACAGTATCTCAGAACAAATCTGGGTATTGCCGTGGAGGTTCTTGATATAGCTATAGAAGGCTTTGTGATTATTTTTAGTGTCTGCTTTAATTCTGCCTTCATAGCTGGCTTTAGAGGATTTGACGAGGGATCTCAACTTTTTATTGAGGCTAATAAGGAAGTTTTTCCAGTCTTGGTTCATAGGTTCATAGGTAGGTACTAGGCTATTGGCCCTAGGGCCTATATAAGCCTAGCCAAAAAGGTACCCTGGCTTTCACCACCCAAGAAAATTATTTTCCTGTACCCCTGTCGAGCAGATCCACAGAAGTGATCCCCGGGATGAATTTCCTATTTCCCATCTGGACTTCACCTTTTTCTGCAACAGTTTCTTTCTTCTGGTTGTAGAGTTTGTTAATGGCAGGGAACCACCAGACTGGTTTCCTTTTTTTAGAGGGAGCGTGTTTTGGTTCTGTTGGGTATGGCTAGTTCCATACATTTGTATACATGTTCGTACAGTGCACTGGTGTATGATTCGGCAGTCATACAGCTATTTTCCATTGGCATGGGTGCCGTGAAGTTTGCCATCTCTGTTTTTAGGAGTCTGAAGTCAGATTTGGAGAAGTTTTTCAAGGAGGTTACCTTTGCGGTGGGTGTGGGTGAGATGTGGATTTCCATGGTGATTAATTTATGGTCGGATCTGACCAGGGAGGGATCGACTATTGGTGTAGAGCAGCGGTCGCCCATGTTAGTAATAACCAGGTCAAGGATGTTGCTTCCTCTAGTGGGGGTCAGAATGAGCTATTCCTGGGCATTGGAATTGATGAATTCCAGGAAGCGTTGAGCCAGTGTATTGGTGCGTGAGTAGTTTTCCCAGTTGATGGAGGGGTAGTTGAAGTTTCCTAGTAAGAGAGTGTTGGGGTGGACCTTGATAGATTCCAGGGTGCTTAGGAATGTGGAGTGAGAGTCTTGGGACATGGTTGGGGACCTATAGCAGGCTATGACCTGGATCGCTGTCTTACCCAATGTTAGTTGTACCTGAAGGATCTCAGAAGCATTATGCTGGGCTACTAGTCTGGAGCTGTGCATATTTATGAATAGGAGACACCACCGCCTTTGGAGCTTCGATCCATGTTTTGGGGCCAAAAGGTGTGGAATGATTTATAGCCTGGTAGGGCAGGGGTGCTTTCTGACGTTTTAAACCAGGTCTCCATTACAGCACAAATGTCAATGTTCTCCATTTTGAGGAGTGCTTCAAGCGAGTGCATCTAGAGATTTAGACTTCTAGCATTGAGCAGCATGACCCTCAGGTTGCATTTATTTATAACTGTTACAGTGGTCTTTGTCAATCATGTCATCCCAAGCAGACAAATACTGGAGCCCCTCAGAATGACACCAGAAACTTAGCCAATTGTTGAAGTCAATCATTTTTGTTTGTACTGTGATATCATTCTGTATGATGGTAGGATACTGCTCAGGGCAACTGTCATACCTGCCTGGGCCACATAATCCGAGAGCTTCACCATGTCTCTTTTCATGTAGTCCAGGGAGGTGCATCTCAGGTCATGCACACCCACATAGACAATGACAAAGTCATACTTGTACTTGTTGTGGAGTGACCTGAGTGTGTGTGTGTTATGTGTCGGATTCTGGCACCTGATAGACAGCTGACTTGTTACCTTCTCCTTATTCAACCTAGTGAATGGGACATCTGTGTGCCTCACTATTGAGTCACCAATGATTAGTGTATTGGGCAAGGTGTTTAGCCTTAGGGGCTTATGTTGAGGGGCACACTGTGGAGGTGAGCTATGTGTCCTGTGGTTTGTGTTGTGCTGTGGTGGTCAAGTGCATTTCTGTCTTGGAGGTCTGTGCTGTTTGGGTAAATTTCTGTTGAGAGCTTCTGCAAGGGTGGGTGTGTGGTTTGTGTTTTTATGTGAGGACTGTCATAGTGGGTGTTCTGGAGGGCTATGTGTTCCATGTGGTGTGGTGCAGGTGTTGGCCTTCTCCTCTAGGCCAGCTAGTCCAGTCTTGGCTGGAGAGTGCATAGCTTCCAGTTTGGTGATGTAAGTGCATCTCTCACAAGTCTGAGTTTTGGGAGGTGAGGAGAGGGTTGTCTGTGTACATGAGGCAGTTGCTGCACTGCCTCAGAATGCTCAAGTTCACCAGGTTAATAGGAGAAAACACAGGGAACTGCCCTTTAATCATGCCAGGAGGGGTGGTCATAAGTCATTAATTTTAATTATGTTGGCTGCCAAAAAAGGAATTATTAGAAAATGGAAATCCAAGTCTAAACCAACTGTATTTGAAGTATTGAATACTATAAAAGAGATAAAAGAGCTGTGAGAGTAATCTTTAGAAAAGGGAAGGAGCAAATGACATAGAAGTAAATGGAAGTTGTGGGAACTGTACATGCAGAATAATGTTCAGGAGGAGAGAGGTTTATGGCATGGAAGGAATTCAGCAATTTATGTAATGTTGGACTGATAATAATTACAAAGAAAAGATATATGATGTAAATGGGAAAACTTGTTAATATGGTTTGTTTTCTTTTCTGTTAATGTATGGTTGCCTATGTCTTAAGTGATAATTCAAGAAAGGCATTAAAAAATAAATAATCCTTAATTTTTGCCTAAAGTAATGTAATGCTTGAGTTTATTCGTAAGCCAAGCTATCCTTATACTGGTCTTCTTTCCCAAAACTAAAAGTGAGAGAGAAAGAATACTCCATATCTTGGATGTCCACAGACAACTCGAGTACAATCTTAAGAGAAAAAAAAAGTTCATAACTTCGGATCAGTTGTTCATTTCTTGTGAAGGTGAGGAAAAAAGGACATCCTTTTTCAACAAAGACTATTTTAAAATTATTGTCTCATGCTGTTGCTTTCTGTTATACCCACCACAACAAAACAATTATATGCAGGTCAAAGCTGACTCTACCAGGACCTTTGCTTCATCTGTGGTAGTTTGGAAAGGGTTAGCTGTCAAGACGTATTCCAGAAGCTGGCCAGGTTGTTGACCTGGTCCTCTGTATAAACTGTTACAAAGCTATGTAAACTAGACTCTTTCTGCAGGGTAGGAGAGGCTTTACAACAACCATTCTCCAGGTCCTTTTCCTTCCTCCTCCCAATGGTATTCTACCCATATAGCTAAGGCAGCAGTGATCAAATGAAGAACATAGTGCAGCTGTGCCATAACAGTAGATGTTTAAATGATCACCCCTCCCTCCCATTATTATTATTACTTATTTATTTATTTATTCATTTTTTTATGCCAGGGTGTGGACTTTTTATTTTTATATTCCTAGGTTTGGTCTGTCAGAGCTTTAGCTGCTCTATCTCTGTTGGGATGAAAGTTCTGGAGGGCTTGGCATCCAAACGACATTTATTTAGCTCAGCTCAAACTGACTAATAGTTTGGGCATGTGGAATGTACCCTTGAAAGCTGGCCAGCTGTTGTATTCTGTACATGATACAACCCATATAGCTAAGGCATAGCTACATTTCTTTTCACTTCTCCTGCTGCTTTCTGGTAATGTTGAAACTTGCAGTGGTACCTCTGACAGCTCAGTAACTAATTCTCTGGCTCCGCTGTACTTATTTTTCAAGTAAAATATCTTAGGATAATATATATGAGTGGTAGAAATACCTGTAATAAGTTACTATTTTTCAAGCATGGGTCCTTTGGTTACACCTCTTAGTAGTAGTGTCTGAAAATAGGTCAGTCCACACAAGCAAGGCAGTGAATTCACTGTTACAGGTACTCAGTCTCATAAGGACCATAAAGGAAAAAAAGGCAGCTGACTTAGTCATAATGTTACATAACTCGTATAACACCAAGCTGCCGTCTGTTGAGCCATGATGTGCACTAGAATGGGAAGCATAATATTAGAGCATATTAGAGCCAGCAAAATATTGCATAACAGATATATTTCATTTGATCCTGTCTGTACACTGTAAATAGATGGAGTGGTTGCTGAAGGTACTTCTTGCATGACAGCAGAGAGTCTTTTACTAGCTTGAACCCCTTTATTTACCCACAATACTCAGCTCTTAACTAGCTTCACCAGATCTTGCTGTTGCCATCAGTGCTTTAGCAGGCAGCTCCGAAGCTAGCTGAAGCAGTGTTAAATAAATCAAAGAAAAACGGATTATTAACTCAGAAATTAATTGGATGCACGGTTTCTGCCGTTCTGTTTTGAATTTTCATACTTCTGTCTTCAACCCCTACTTTAATTTTACCCCTGTCACTGTCCTCCGCTTCTTTTTTTTCTTTCTCTGTGCTTTTTGTGGTGACTTCTCGTGAACTGTTTGGATTGTAGTATGGACAGGGATTCCAGGGACAAATCCTCTAGTTTCTGTAAGTGCCAGTAGTATGGCCACAAGATACTGAGCTAAGACCCCCACAAACTTTGTCCTGTGTGTCTGTTGTGGCCTGTCATCTTGAATCAAAATTTGTAAACATTTCAGTGCAAGGATTCCTTTGGATCACTACAACAGACTTGTTCTAAGGGGTTTGCTGCAGGGTGATTAATCAAGGGAAAAAAAGAAAAAGACAAAGACAAAATGGAGAGGACAGAAAAGAAGAAGAGTCACTTGAAAGAGCCAGAGCAGACAGTATTGCACAAATAGTCTTTGGCCAAGATCTCCAGGCTCTTATCTTGTCCTTGACCAGGTCCTTCAGGCCTGCAGGCTAATCCATCTTACTCTACTTATCTCATCAGACAAGACTCTTCAGCCCTGACTGACTCTGCTCCAAGGAGGAGAACAGGGATTTCCTCATTGGATCAAGTGTTGTGGAGGAGGTTTTGGGCTTTCCAACCTGCTTCAGCCACCTCCTTCCATTACTCCAGATCTCTCTAGAGCTCTAATCAACTCGACTGGGACAAGATGATGATGGCCTTTGTCAAGACCTAACTTCAGTTCTGTCCCCCCCCCTCATGTCTAGGGTGGTGCGAGAAGGGAACAAAGGGCACATTTTTGGCACTGGGAGTATTGGAACTGTTAGGATAACCCTTATTGATGTCTTTGACACCCTTTTATTTACCTTACTCAGTGCCAGTGCCCTTGATGCTTGTTGAGGTGTCAAAACCGACCACTGCCAGGTCCAGTAGGAAGGGTGCAGATAGATCAGCCTCTGGGTTGCCCTTAATGCCTGTAAGATCATTATCCATGTCAAAGATTTTGACCTTTAGTACTGAAGTCCACCATGACAGCTTCTTCACCAAGATAATTGGCTCTGGCAGATTTCCCATTTCTTTGTCAGTGACAACATGGTTAAGGTCAGTAATCTTGGTCCTGGGCACCTTGCAGAGTCTTACTGAGTCAAGGAGATCAACATTGATCTTATCAGCTGGAACAGCATCTGCCACCATTTTCACATGTTTATGCTGCCTATGTCAGGCCTTCTGGACAATTGACTGTGTACTACAGGACATAAGACCAGAAAGGCCAAAGAAACATATCTAGTCTGGGTTATCTTCTCTCTCATGAAGTTCAGATGATTCCTCACCTATTTTTTCAAGGAAAAGGCCATACAAGGGAAAATGCATTGACACCCCTTCAGAGTCCCTCTAACCAGAAATGTATCTCGATGAAGAGGAGGCTTCCCCCAATCCTTCTCAAAGGACCCCAAGTTTAAGGAAGTCTTACAGATGATGCAGCAGAGTTGATCACACACCATCAACCCCATCTCCCTGGAAGGAGATCCTGCAGGAAGCTTGTCAGTCCTCACCCCCAGAGGCCTGAGTAGGCTCACCCATGATAAATGAATTGATGTGACTTTTAACCAAACCTTGGAGGGAACCAGATGTAGAGACCTCATACTTAGGAGGCTCACCAGAGTGTTTTGGACCTCAAGGGTAGTCTGCACTGGATTAAGGGGCCACGCATAGACTCTATTGTGCTGTCAGCAGCCAGCAAATGAGAGGCTCTAGAGGATTTCCAGGCTATCCATCCCCTAAATAAAGACTTCAGAGTGATGGATTCATTAGGAAAGTAAGTCTGTATGTCTAATACCTTTTGCATCAGCAATGCATTACTTGGCATATATGATGCAGTTTTAGAAGGAACTAGCCAATAAGGCCTTAGAGGCTCTGAAACAGTTGTCTACAAACAGTTGGAGACCCAGGTTGCAACCATATGTTCCTTTTCATTATTCTCCATACATCTCCTTCACACTCCTGTGGATGGAGCAGCTCATTCTCCAGGCTGAGGTATGGCTGTGAGCTGTCACATCTGGCTGTTGTTGACTGGCTTTGTGGAGCTCTTTGAGGTGATCTTCTGGAATGTTCCCTTTGATGGAACCTCCATATTTGAACAAAAAGTAAAACAGAAGCTGCAGTAGTGTGAGCAAGAGAGGAAGATGCTCACAGCTGTTGGAGTTAAATTATTGGTTCCTCAAAGCTAAAAGGTTCCTGCAGTCCCAGCAAAAGCAGCATTTTTGTAGAAATTCTCAAGGGAGAGGAAACTCCCCCAGTGGTGGCTACTCCAGAGGCAGAGGTGGTCTGCATTAGCAAGGGTTCCATGGTCCTGCTCCTGGGACTAGATAATATAAAACTTGACAGAAATTCACTTTACTCCACATTGAACCTGCTCTTAAAACTGAACTCAAATTCTTATGTTGGAAGATTCCATATTTTGTGGCTTTTGCACCAGATGTTCTTCATGTTTCACTGTTGCAGTCATCACACTTGGGTTATATGCCAACAGGTAGCCCTCAGTTGGCCCGAATACCAGAGACTTAGTATTTCTGCGTCGGTTCCTGTTGCTTCAGGTCTGACGACAGGTCATCAGGGGTATAAAAACAGGCAGCCGACTCCATTACATCAGTCTTTCTTGCTGAGGAGCCCGAACCAGTTCGCACGAGTGCCAGTCAGCCACTACCTGAGTTTTCATTTCCGAATTGAATCATCATGAAGTCTTCTAAAGATAAGTACCCCACTGGGGATCCTTTTTTCTTGCTCTAACCGATTTCAGAAAAAGTTAACAATTATCTCGTCTGTGGAATGCGAATACCACACCGAGATTTCAATTCTTACTGCGTCACCTGTTTAGGCCCAGACCATGACGTACCTCGCTGTCAGTTTTGTGCTTTGTTCAACACCCGAACTATTGTTCGTCAGGCCCTTATTGTCGCTAAACACTTTCGTTCTTGATCTCCGTATTTGAAATGGTTTAGGTAAGCCATCCGTCTACTGATCTTCCGAAAAAATGTAAGGATAAAGACAGAGACAAACCGCACAGGTCCAAGACTGCCACTGATGCCCGCTTCTTTGGATTAGCAGGCCACTACCGAGACCCATTTGGAGTCTGGTATGCCGCGAGACTCTTCTTTGACTAAGGAACCTGTGGATGTCTCTGCCTTGGATGGGTCCAGAGCCGCTGTGCAGGCACCGGCTTCTGAGGAAGTTCTTCTCATTACCGTTATTCGACACAAACTGATGACTTCTTTTGCATCTTCAGTTCTTTCTAAAACTACCGAGTTTCTAAGGCCAAGACTACAAGCTATGTCTAAAAAACCAAAGACCCAAACTCAAGCGCCTGTTTCCTTGCCACAATCTCAAATGCTTAAAATGGCAGAAGACCTGATCATGCTGATTAGGGGAAGCCAGCCTTCCCCTGCTAAGAGAAAAAGAGACCTGTCCCCAGCAGCTTTAACTGTCCAAGAGTCCGACGACTCTGAGGTTTCTGAATATGAAGACATGCCTTTATTTGCCTATGAGGATTCAGATGCAGTGGAATCCATTCCTTCTGGTTCCCCTCCAGAGGATTTTTTTTTTTGGTGAAACCCTACATACTTTGAGAGAGCATTTCCACTGGGAATGTCAGGATTATCCTCAGTTCAAAAAGAGACTCGAGGAATTTTTAGATTTACCACAGCACAGACCCTTAGCTATCCCTCCTGTTCTGGATGTTGTGGATGTTGTCTTTATGGAATCCAGTCTAACTCCTATTACTTTACCCCCTGCTCCAAGGAAACCAGACAGGACTATAGAGTCCCTGACTCTCACAAATTTCTTTTAAAAAATCCTACTGCTGACCCAGAGGTCATCTCCTAAGGGCCTAAAGGAATAAAAGCAACTACAACTAAGAATTGTACCCCTTCGGACAGGGATTCCTGAGCTTTAGACAGATGGGGTAAAAAGTATACACCTCTGCAGCTCTCGCCATTAGAGCATTGAATTGCCAGTTCCACATGCTGAAATACCAGCAACATACTATAGAACTTATTAAGCAAAAATTATCTACCTTTCCTGACTGTGCAGAAAATAAAGATTTGCAGGAGCTTATGCATTCTGCAAGCCAAGTCAGCAAGCATACCCTGCAATGTGGGTTTGATGCCCTAGAAGCATCTTGCAGGGCAGCAGTCACAGGTTCTGTACTGAGAAGACATGCTTAACTTAAGGAGCAGACCTTGCCAGACCATGTCAAATCAAAATTACTGGAAGCTGCTTTGAACAAGGACAATCTGTTTGGCACCAAAGCAGAAGAAGTTTTAAAAAAGATGGAAGAAAAGGCTAAGTCTATGCAGACAGTCAAAGATTTTTTGAAAGTGCCGCCTCTCAAGTTTCAGTAAGCATTGCCCTTTGAAACACAGGTCCTTTCCAACCCCCTCAAGGCCATCTCAAACTAAACCCAGGGGAAACAGACCCCCAGACTGCAGTCTCAGGCTATGCAGAGATCTAAGCAATGGAGTACCTCCACTTCTAAAACAGGAAGTGCTAAGCCACCCCCTTATGGAAAGAATTCACAATGACTCCTCAACTGCACTCCTCACCTCTGCCCAATTTCTCATGCCCCTAGGAGGAAAACTTGCTCACCATGCAAAAAACTGGACCTCCGTCACCAACGATCAGTGAGTCCTCAACATAGCATTCCAGGGGTATAAATTTTATTTCCACATGCTGCCAACCCCAAAAGGGTTTCCAGACCTTCCTCCAAACCAGTGGGCAGAGGCACAAACCCAAGTTCAGTCCCTGCTCTCCCTAAGGGCAATTCAGCCTGTTCCTGCAGAATAGATAGGCCAAGGTTTTTATTCCAGACTTTTCCTGGTACCCAGAAAAGAGGGCATCTGGCGCTCAATCTTAGATCTATCCATTCTAAATACCTTCCTGTTGGTACCAGAATTTAAAATGCTCACCCTACAGCAGCTTCTACCTATGCTGTCCAAAGATGCCTGGTTAGCTACCTTAGACATAAAGGAAGCCTGTCTGCACATCCCTGTCAGGGACTCATGCAGGAAATATCTACGTTTCAGTGCAGGATCTATGCATTATCAGTTCTCTGCACTTCCATTTGGCTTATCCACTGCTCCTAGAGTCTTCACAAAATGCCTGGCTCCAGCCATTTCCTATTGCAGACAGAGAAAGATTAAAATATGCCCTTACTTGGACGACTGCCTGATTTAGGCAGACAAGTCAGGAAAAGCTGTTGCAGCACTTGACATTTATAAAGGACCTTCTAACTTCCCTGGGGTAAACTATCAATGAAAAGAAATCAAAACTAGTCCCCAGTCAAAAGATTGTATTCCTGGGAGCAAGGTTGGACACAGCATCCCAGATGGCATTCCTTACTACAGAAAAACAAGCCTATCTGACAGGCTACTTCGCTCAAATGGCTACCAGAACCCAGCTATCCACAAGGAAAATCCTGCAGGCTCTAGGGTTCATGGCCTCCTGCATTCTACTAATTCCGTATGCCAGACTGCATATGAGGAAACTTCAGTGGTACTTAAAATGTTTTTGGTGCCAACATTCTCAGGACCTGGAAGCTATCATACCTTGTCTCAGGACAGAGTTTTTGTGGTGGGCAGCAGCATGCAATCACAACAAGGGACTTCCCTTTACTCAACCCCATGCCGCCCAGACCCTAACCACAGATGCATCAGACTATGCCTGGGGGACACATCTGGATGGCAGGTGCATTCAGGGACACTGGAGCCCAAAACAAATTCATCTGTACATCAACCAAAAAGAGATGCTAGCTGTTCAGCACACTCTGACAGCTTTCAGATCTCTACTCTCACCAGGGCCCCTTCTGATAAAAACCGACAACACCACAGTGATGTGGTACATCAACAAGCACAGGGGAACCCATTCTTATCCTGTCTGCAGACTAGCCATGACCCTGTGGAACATGACCTTGGCTATGCATATTCACCTGCAAGCTCAATTCCTGCCAGGCAAACAAAACTCTGTGGCAGACAACTTAAGCAGAAATCTCCTAGACTCACACGAGTGGCAATTAGATCTCAACACCTTCAGCCTTCTAACCCAGAAATGGGGTACCCCGATGGTGGACCTGTTTGTCTCCCCTATAATCACCAGCTCAGATAATTCTGCACCAGGGTACCTCACAGCAAGGCCTGGAAAGTAGATTCCCTATCCTTCCAGTGGGTAAACCTCTCAATCTATGCATTTCCCCCTCTGCCTCTTCTTACAAGAGTACTACTCAAGATAAGACAGGAAAGACCAAGGGCAATCCTGATTGCCCCAGACTGGCCACGCCAACACTGGCACCCACTATGGCGCAGTCTGTCACCGGTGCCACAATGGCACCTACCCCAGATCCCAACCCTCCTCACTCAGCAGTAGGGACAGATCTTGCATCCGCAACTGCAAACCCTGAACCTTGCAGCCTGACTTATTCCTTGAATTCTCCTCCAGTGGCCAGCCTAAGCAAGCAGGTGCTGGACGTCATTCATGAAGCCAGAAGACCCAGTACAAGGAAATCCTATGCTGATAAGTGGAAAAGGTATTGTTCCTGGATTCACTCTAAAGGAGCGGACACAGCACAGCCCTCCTTACCTCTCATCTTGGATTACCTACTCCACAGAGGCCTATCCTTCTCTTTCATTAAGATCCATGCCTCTGCCATCTCTGCTCATTACAGCATTGAGCCACCTCTCTTCTCTCACCCTCTCATCAAACAGTTCCTGAGAGGAGCTAACAACTTATGGCCACCAAGAAGAGCCCCCACCCCTGCTTGGGACCTTAACTTTGTGTTGGAAAAGCTCACGCTATCCCCCTTTGAGCCTGCAGCGTCAGCAGAGTTAAAATTCCTGTCTTGGAAAACAGCCCTGCGTCTGGCCATCACTTCAGCTAGAAGAGTGTCTGAGCTATAAGCACTTATGGCTCTGGAACCCTTCATTATTTTTCATACTGACAGGGTCTCCCTCAGGACTAACCCTACTTTTATGCCTAAAGTGGTGTCCAGTGTGGCTCTCAACCAATCTGTCCATTTGCCCACCTTTTTCCCTAATCCTCAAAATAAGGGGGAAAGGATCCTGCACTCTTTAGACGTGCACGGACAACTCAGATTCTGCCTTGATAGGACTAAGCCCTTCAGGAAATCTGACCAGTTACTAGTCAGCTTTGCACCAGGGGCAGAGGGCAAGGCCATATCAAAACAAACCATCTCCAAATGGATAGCTCACTGTATCCATTTCTGTTACAAACACCATGGGGAACCACCCCCTCAGGGGGTCAGAATGCATTCCACTAGGGCAACTTCAACCTCTACAGCATTCCTCAGGGGAGTCCCCTACCAGGGGCATTCTGGAAGCTGCTACTTGGAGTTCTGTTCACACCTTCACCAAGCATTCCCACCTGCCTATCTTTTCCAAATCCAGGTTGGGTTTTGCAACAGCAGTCCTGCAGGGCATACTAGCCCCCAACTCTTCTTGACTGCCTCCACCCATTCTTCAGCTTTGGGAATCAACCCAAGTGTGATGACTGCAACAGTGAAACACAAGGAACATAGTACAGTTGTGTGCACTTACCATAAATGTAGATGTTCGAGTGTATTATAGGTTCATAGGTTGGTACTAGGCAGTCGGCCCTAGGGCCTTTACAAGCCTAGCCATAACAATTCCCTGGCTATTTCTTCCCACAGTATTTACTTCCCTGGATCCCTGTCTAGCAGGGTGACTGACGTGATTCCCGGGGTGAATTTCCTATCTCCCATTCAATTATCAAGGTTCCTTTTGATGAGGACCAAAGAGGTGCTCTGCTTGACATGTATGGGCAGTCTATTCCAGAGGTGGGGAGTCTCTAGGTCAGGAACCTATCCCTCCAGCATGCTTTGTTCATTCTGATGACAAGGATTAGATCCCTGGAGCATGTGTCTCTGAGGAATTGGGATTTCTTTAAGTGTAGCATGTCCAACAGCTCTGGGTTTGACATGGCCTTGTATGTTAAGCAGAGATCGCCTCTGAGTAGACAATATGCGACAGCGTATAGGTGGAGTTTTTTTAGACGGTCAGCATAGGGCATCTGCTTTAGGCATGTGATTCTTTAGTGAGGTATTTCTGCGGCCTTTCCAGTTATTGCAGATGTCTTGAGAGGTGCATACCAAATGGGGAATTGTATTCTATAATGGGTCTAATGAGGGATGAATACAGTGGGACAATAACCTCCTTTTTTCTGGATGAAAAGCCCTTAGTGATGAGGTGTGAAGGTGTGAGAAGGATTTTCTGACTGATGTTCATCGTGTTACCCTGCTGCAGTCATCACACTTGGGTTATCCTGCCGTCAGGCGGTCCCGCAGTCGACCTGAGTTCCAAAGTCTTGGTCCGGCGTCAGTTGCTGTCGCTTCTTCCCTGACGTCAGTGCGCCAGGGGTATATAAGAGGCATCCGACGCCATTTTCTTCAGTCTTTCTTGCTGCGCGGTGCCAGAAGCAGAAGCAGTTCGCAAGTGCCGGTCTGCCGACACTTGAGATTTTCGATTCGAATTTCAGTCCGAAGTCTTCAATAAAGCTAAGTACCCCATTGGGGAACCTTTTCTTGCCTCAGTCCGATGTCAGAAAAAGTTAACAATTGCATTTCTTGTGGGAAGCAAATACCTCATAAGGACTTCCATTCTTATTGTATTCCTTGCCTAGGCCCAGACCACAATGTCACAGGTTGTCGGTTTTGTGCTAGGTTTAATAAACGAACTATCAAACTCTGTTTTGACTTCGCACAACATTACTTTGGTAGGAAATTTAATTATATCATGCCGTCGGAGCAACAGATGACCAACATGCATAAAAAACGCAAGGATAAGGACAGGCAGCCAAGGAACAAGCCAGACTCCGAGGCCTATGCTGGGCCTGTCGCCGGTTCTCCGGTTTTCAGTGAGGCGCCTACGCAGCCCCTGACGACAGCAGAATTGGAACCCCAGACAGCTGCGGATTCTCAAGCAGAGTGTACTAGGCCGACGCAGCCATCTTCATTAGGCCCTTCCGACACTGGAGCAGAAGGTGACCCCGGTGCAGTGGAAACACCTTCGGTTGCAGAAGGTGTCTTCAGACCGACTACACTTACCATTAAGTCTTATGCTAAGCTTAAAACTCCTTTAAAACCAAAAAAGACTGTATATCAGTCTACAGTTCAAGGCCCCATGCCCAAGAAACAGATGCTTAAGATGGCTGAAGATTTGATTACCCTAATCAGGGGTTCCCACCCCCTCCAGATAAAAGACCAAGACAAGAGGAGGATTATACTTCCTCTGACCAGGTTTCTATTTCCTCAGATTCTTCTGAGGAACAGGATAACACTTTTCCCCCTTATGAAGACTCTGATGCTGAAGACTCTATTCCCTCAGTATCTCCCCCTGAAGACTACTCCTTTGGGGAAATGTTACATACCATGAGGGAACATTTCCACTGGGAATGCCAGGACTACTCTGATTCTAAGAAAAGGCTCAGAGAGTTCCTTTTACTACCCCAGCACAGACCACTGGCTATCCCTCCAGTTTTAGATATTGTGGATGATGTTTACTTGGAGTCTAATCTAAATCCAGACTCTCTACCTCCTGCTCCAGCCAAACCAGACAGATACTACAGAGTACTTGACTCACACAAATTCCTTTATAAAAGCCCTGTGGCTGACCCAGAAACAATTTCCCAGGGTCACAAGGGGGCTAAAGCTTCTGTGGCTAAAAATCCTGTGCCCTCTGAAAGGGATTCCAGAGCCCTAGATAGATGGGGAAAGAAAATATGCAAATCAGCAGCTATGGCTATGAGAGCATATGAGAGATATTTCACATGCTGAAATGTCAGCAATTCCTAATGTCTCAATTAAAACAAAAAATGAGCACACATACTGAACAGTCTGAATTCAAGGAAATGCAGGATCTGTTGCATGCAGCTGAATAGGTGGGCAAACATACTTTACAATGTGGATTTGATTCATTGGAAGCTTCCTGTAGAGCAGCTGTTACTGGGTCTGTCATACATAGACATGCTTGGTTAAAAGAACAAACCCTACCTGATCATGTTAAAGCAAAATTATTGGATGCACCTTTACAGCAGGATGTATTATTTGGTGTCAAAGCAGAAGAGGTTTTAAAGAAAATGGAGGATAAGGTAAAGTCTATGCAGACGGTCAAGGATTTTTTTACAGGTACAACCCCCTCATTTCAGCAGAAATTGGCCAACAAAAAACTGGTCCTTTCCAGCTTCTGACAGATCACTGAGGGGCAAATACAGACACCCAAGGGGCAGAGGTCAGTCACAAGGCCCTTACAAACCTCGCCAATGGGGTACTGCTACCCAGAAAGGAGGAGAAGACAGGCCCCAAGCTAGCAGAAAACAAACACAATGACTCAATCCTCAAACTACCAAGCAAATCTCTCCTGGCAACTCCCTTGGGAGGAAAATTAGCATTTTTTGCAGACAACTGGCACATCATCACAAAAGACAAATGGGTCCTAAACTTTGTCTCACAAGGATACAGATTCCACTTTCATACCTTGCCAAGGATAAAAAGAATGCCAAACCTGCCACCAAATCAATGAGCAGACAAAAACAAATTACAGCTCTCATGGATATGAGAGCCATTCAACAGGTACCTACACAGGAGCAAGGACAAGGATTTTACTTATGACTCTTTCTAGTCCCCAGAAAAGAGAAAGCATGGAGACCCATTCTGGATCTTTCAGTTCTCAACACCTATCTGCAAGTACCAAAATTCAAGATGCTAACACTACAGCAGCTTCTTCCCATGCTGGGCAAGAATGCTTGGCTAGTAATGTTGGATCTCAAGGAGACATACCTGCATGTCCCTAGCAGACAAAATTGCAGAAGATTCCTCCGCTTCATTGCAGGTTCAACGCATTATCAATTCTCTGCACTGCCCTTTGGCTTATCTACTGCACCCAGGGTCTTCACAAAATGCCTGGCACCAGTAATTGCATACTGCAGACAAAGAGGAATTCAAATGTACCCATACCTGGACGACTGCCTTATTCAAGCAGAAAGAAAGGACATTCTTTTAAAACATCTGGCATTTGTCAAACACCTTCTAAGTTGCCTAGGGTACACAGTAAACGAAAAGAAATCAAAACTAGTGCCCTCACAAAACATAATATTCCTGGGTGCCAGCTTGAATACAACAGCCCAGATGGCTTATCTCACGCCAGACAAGCAACAACAGCTGACTCAATACTTCAAAATAATGGCAACAAAGACCCAACTCCCTGCAAGAAAAATTCTGCAGGCCTTGGGATTCATGGCATCTTGCATACTACTAATACCATTTGCAAAACTACATATGAGGAAATTACAATGGTACCTGAAAAGCGTATGGACTCAGCACAGCCACAGCTTGGAAACAATGATACCACTCATTCCCTGCCTTCAACAGGAGTTTCTGTGGTGGGCACAGGCATGTCACCTCAACAAGGGTCAGCCATTCACCTTACCCACAGCCAGGCAAGCTTTGACAACAGATGCCTCGGACTATGCCTGGGGAGCACATATGGCAGGACAGTGCATTCAGGGCAAATGGACTACAGATCAAAGGCATCTGCATATCAATCAAAAAGAAATGCTAGCAGTACAGAATGCCCTAACAGTTTTCAAGGACCTCTTACACCCAGGACAACTAATAATAAAGACGGACAATACCACAGTAATGTGGTACATAAACAAGCAAGGGGGCACACATTCTTACCCTCTATGCAGGCAAGCAATGACCTTGTGGAACACAGCACTGTCTTACCAGGTTCAATTACAAGCACAATACCTGCCAGGAAAGAAAAACACATTGGCAGATGACCTAAGCAGAAACATCATGGATCCACATGAGTGGAAACTAGTTCCACAAGTATTTGCAATGATAGCTCAAAAATGGGGACGCCCAGACATAGATCTGGTTGCCAGCCCCCAAAACTACCAACTTCAAAAATTTTGCACAAGGACATTCCATCAACAAGCTTTGAAAGTGGACAGCCTCTCATTCAGTTGGAAAACATTAACAGTGTATGCCTTTCCTCCACTGCCTCTTCTAGCAAAGGTACTGCTGAAAGTCAGATTAGAGAGGCGACTAGTGATACTTATTGCACCAGACTGGCCACACCAGCATTGGTATCCAATTCTAAGGAACATGGCCCATGGCCCACCATGGATTTTGCCACAGATTCCTCACCTGCTCACCCAGCGAGATAATCAGATTCTACAAAGCCAGCTCAAGACTTTAAACCTGGCTGCATGGCAAATTACCTAAACAACCAGCCAGCACCTCTATCCAAAGCTGTTATGGATGTCATTCTGGAGGCCAGGAGACCCAGCACCAGGAAAACCTATTCAGACAAATGGAAAAGATTTTGCACCTGGAACCAGGCTAAAGGCCAAAATCCCCTTGATCCAAACATTCCTCAGATTCTACAATATTTAACTGAGATATTGCACAAAGGACTTTCCTTTTCATCTATTAAGATCCACGCCTCAGTAATTTCAGCACATTACAACACGGATCCTCCTTTATTCTCACATCCACTCCTAAGACAGTACCTCAGAGGGGCTAAGAACATAAGACCGCCCAGGAGAGCACCAACACCTACTTGGGATCTCAACTTTGTTCTGGAAAAACTTACACTGCCGCCCTTTGAACCAGCTTTTTCAGCTGATTTAAAATTTCTTTCATGGAAAACTGCCCTGCTACTAGCAATAACTTCAGCTAGAAGAGTCTCAGAGCTACAGGCGCTAATGGCAGTGGAGCCTTTCCTCATTTTTCATCAAGACAGAGTCTCTCTATGAACTAAACCTTCCTTTATGCCAAAGGTGGTATCCAGTGTGGCCCTAAACCAAACCATTCATTTGCCCACCTTTTTCCCAAATCCCCAGAGCAAAGGAGAAAGACTCCTGCACTCTTTGGACATTCACAGGCAATTACGTTACTACTTGGATAAAACTAAGGCTTTCAGAAAATCTGACCAGCTCTTTGTAGCCTATGCTGCAGGATCACAAGGAAAAGCTATTTCAAAACAGACCATTTCTAAATGGATAGGGCATTGCATACGTTTCTGCTACACGCATCATGGGAAACCGGTACCTGCTAACATTAGGTCCCACTCCACCAGGGCTACAGCTACATCAGCAGCCTTTCTCAGGGGAGTGCCAACCACGGATATTCTGGAAGCTGCAACTTGGAGTTCAGTGCACACCTTCACCAAACACTGTCACTTACCTCTATATTCTAAGACTAGAGCTGGTTTTGCCACTGCAGTTTTGCAGGGCCTACTAGCTTCTGCTAACCCTGTTTAACTCCACCACCCATCCTTAGCTTTGAGATTCAACCCAAGTGTGATGACTGCAGCAGGGTAACACGATGAACATAGTACAGTTTTGTACCTACCATAAATGTAGATTTTCGAGTGTTCACCCTGCTGCAGTCCAGGTTACCCTCCCTCCATCCCCTCTGAACTAGCTAAACCTATCTATACCACTCTATCCTATACAACCTCTGTGGTGTATTTGCTTGTGCCTGAAGGTATTGTTTTATTTTATATATATTGCCTACCTATTGGGGGAACCTGACATCTGGGGCAAGAAAAACTGAAGAAAATGGCGTCAGATGCCTCTTATATACCCCTGGCGCACTGACGTCAGGGAAGAAGCGACAGCATCCGACGCCGGACCAAGACTTTGGAACTCAGGCCAACTGCGGGACCGCCTGATGGCAGGATAACCCAAATGTGATGACTGCAGCAGGGTGAACACTCGAACATCTACATTTATGGTAGGTACAAAACTGTACTTTGTGGTGATGTGGTTATCGAAGGTGAGACCACTGTCCACCTGTGTCCCTAAGTCTCTTATCACACTTTTGGTGTTTAGTGTACTGCCACTTATGTGGTAATTCATGGGTACATGTTTTTTCCCAAAGGGGATAACCATACATTTTTTGGCATTGAGATTGAGCCCATGACTCTGGCACCAAGCATCTGTTTCTGTAAGGCCCTTTTGTAGAATATCCACATCATTTGGGGATTCCGTAATGGCTCCCAGTTTGCAGTCATCTGTTAACCTTGTTAGCCAGAGTCCCTTTATTCACTGTTGCAGTCCTGGTTTCCCACCCTCCAGCCCCCTTGTCTCTCTCTTTCTCTCTCTCCTTTTCTATTTCTCTTACTCACCCCTTACAGGGCTATTGGTATTTACTTTTTGCTGGTGGTGTTTTTTCCACCACAACTTAGCTCCATATTTGGGGGCTCCTAACATTTGGGGCAAGAAAAACTGATGTAATGGCGTCGGCTGGCTTTTTTTATACCCTTGATGACCTGACGTCAGTCCTGAAGCGACAGCAGCTGACGCAGAAATACTAAGTCCTGGTATTCGGGCCGATTGAGGGCTACCTGCTGGCAGATAACCCAAGTGCGATGACTGCAACAGTGAATACACTTGAACATCTACATTTATGGTAAGTGTACACAACTGTACTTTCTATACCACATCATCGAATCTCACTTCAGTGAACGGCTGTTTGTTGAACAACTAATTATAGAAGCCACTAATCTAAATTAGGGCAAACTGACGGTAGTCCACCTTAGCGAGCGTAAAGAAAACCATAAAATGTAACACCAAAGCAGATGAGTGCTGTGCCCCCCATATCCCCCCTAACTAAATATACCAACTCCGAGATCGCATTACAGTTGGAAAAAGGGCAAATTCCAGATGATGGCTAACTGTCGGTTTGCCCTAGGATACATTTCACTGACAAGCTTGTTCGCTGATTACTGGGTTCGATGATTAGCTGTCGAAGAAGAGCCGTTCACTGACGTGAGATTCAAAGATGTGATATAGACCTCTTTTACACCTACTAGACTAATTTCAGAACTGCATACCCTGTTTTCTAAATTTCCATATGTTGTTTTCCATAAGAAAAGGATTTCACTCAGAACTAATACTTCTTTTATGCCTAAATTTCCACCCAAATCCAGTTTTAATCAGACTGTACACCTGCCAGCTTTCTTCAAAAGGCATGCCAATGAAAGAGAATGCATATTAAACTGTTTGGATGTACACAGACAAGGTAGGTTTTATTTGGAAAGAACTAAGGATTTCAGGAAAGTTAACTATTTATTTACATCTTTTTCCAATGCAACAGAAAGTCAAAAAGTGACTAAACTGTCTCTTTCGAAATGTTTTCCAGACTGTGTCAGTTGTTGTTCAGTCAGCCATATTCATTACTTAGTAAACTCAGAGCACACTCTGTCAGGGCTCAGGGTCCATCCATTGCTTTTCTCAGGAATTTCTCCAAGACTAAATTTGTGCAGCTGTTACATGGTCTTCCTTACATACTTTTGGCAAACATTGCAGTTTGAATATTTTGTCCAGGTCCAGAGACTTCTTTGTAGCCTTGATCCTCAAAGACATTTTGTTCTAATTCCACCCAAGGCCTGCTAGGGATATTGTCCATTCGATTACAGTGTGTGGACAGGAACAACTTTAATACATAAGTCATATACTTAACAGAGTGATAGACATAGTTGGGCTCTGTCCATGCACAGTAAACAACCCATTCACCAATCCTCCTCCAAATTCTCCTTTCTAGAGGAACCTGGTGGTGCACCAGACGCCTTCTTTTTGGCTATCTGAGTGTTAAATTGTCATTTTTTTTGTACCCTTGGTATTGCTGTTCAGTGTTCAATTTCCGTTGCATTATATGATGTTTGATAACTCCACTCATTCTGGAGAAGCTAGCTAAGAATGGGATTGTGGATATGAGGAGGAACTCAAGCTCATAAAAGACTGTTACTATGCAAGAGGCACCTTTGGTGACCAGTTCATTTGTTTACAGTGTGCTGATAGAGACTAACTAGGTTTATCATTCTGTCAAGAAGTAAAGTATGTACCTGCATTAACTAGGTAAAGCCTGGCTGCTTACTGGCTACCTCACTGATCTGGTTTAATGATTACTATCATGTTAGACTTATTCTTCTAGATGACATCAGTACAAATTTGCAAAACAACTCCATTACTTGAAGACTTTTTATAGTGCTTGGCATTAACTTTCACACAAATGAATGACTAATTTGTCAGCAAAAGTGACCAGGAAAATGGAACTTTACATATCTCAGGCTAGAGCAGTGATGGCGAACCTATAACACGCATGTTAAAGGTAACACGCCATGACATTTTGGGTAACACACCAGCATTCACCAATACCCAAGTTACCAAAGAAACTGGATGAACAAAAGTACAAGAAATATGTGACCCCACACTTGTCTGTTAAAACTCAGCAACAAAAAGTCATTAATTGATGTTAATCAAATCAAATGTAATGTGTTCCATATTTTTTTCAGTTCATTTTAAAATTGCTCTTAAAAGTAGGGTAATTTTTGGTGAACTGTTTTAAGCCAAATTATCAGTCCTCATATTGTTGTCTCTGTTGTAATTAACTGATGATGTTGTTCGTGTTTCCCTGTTGCAGTCATTACATTTGGGGTTATCTGCCTGCAGGTAGCCCTCAGCCGGCCTGAATATCAAAGTCTTGGATTCCTGCGTCAGATGCTGTCTCTTCTTCCATGACATCAGGTCGTCAGGGGTATAAAACATGCAGCCGATGCCATTACATCAATCTTTCTTGCTGCGCGGTACCCGAAGCAGAAGCAGTTCGCAAGTGCCGGTCGGCCGACTCCTGAAATTTTCATTTTCGAGTTTCAGAACCAAAGTCTTCAAAAAAGCTAAGTACCCCATTGGGGATCCTTTTTCTTGCTCTTAACCAATGTCAGTAAAAGTTAACAATTGTATTACGTGTGGAAAGCAAATACCTCATAAAGATTTTCATTCATACTACATTCCTTGCTTAGGCCCAAACCACGACATCCTTCGCTGTCGGTTTTGTGCTTATTCAACCCCCAAACTATTCATCGTCGGTTTCTTTTTGCAGCAAATTGTTTTGGTACTCGGTTTAACTATCCAGAAATGGCTTCGATAAGCCATCCAACTACTGACATTCCGAAAAAACGTAAAGATAAAGAGAGAGACAGATCGCATAGGTCCAAAGCTGCCGAAGATGCTTCTATGAAGCTAGTCGCCAGTTCGCCGGTACTCAGTGAGGTGCTTTCGCATCCCGATACCCGCTACTTCAGATTTTCCTTCTGATTCTTCTGATCAGGATTCTGAAATTTCTGATCTGATATTGTTAATTCTCATTCATTCCTTACGTATGGGTATCCGTTCCAACCTCGGAACTGAGTCGGCCATCTTCCAAGCTCGCGTCAGCTAGAAACTCTCCAGCTAAACTCTCACCCAGAATTCCCCTCTCCCTGTTACCTCAGATTTCGTTTGCCGCATCGCCATTCGGTCGTGTGAAGCTACTTCTCTTGAGCTAAGTACAATATTTGTTGTTATTCTAGTCTAAAAACAACTTTTTCTCTCAGAAAAGTTTTTAAATTGTTTTCTCTTACCTTATCGCATTTAGTGACTATCTTTTCTTAAAATTTTTCAATCTTTTTACTGCGAGGTATTTTCTTCTATACCATCGTTGGTAGACCGCTTTTCTTCATTACCTTCAGGTATTTCTTGTACCATTGCTGGTATTCTTTCTGATTTCATTCTTTTCTGTCATGGATAAAAAATGTAGTCCAGGATTTAAGAGATGTTCAGATTGTGGACGTAAATTACCTACTTCAGATGCACATTCTCTGTGTGTCTATTGTTTGGGTGTGCCTCATTTATCAGTTGATCCACCCTGTGGAATTTGTAAGAGCTTCTTTAACAGGACGTTGATTTTGAGGAAAAATAAATTGTTACTGAAGGGGCTACTCAAATCCCCTTTTTCAGAGGCTATTTCTGGGTCGGAGGCTTCAACCCCTCCAAGATCCCATAAGAAAAAGATTGATGATCTTTCAAAGGCTAAATCTCTTCCTTCGTCCCCGGCTGGGGACTCCCATCAACCGAGACCTAAGAAGGCTAAGCTTTCTACTTCGGATCTGACTCTTTCGGCTCCAGTGCTTTCGGTGCCTAGACCCTCGGCACCAAGGCCATCGGTGACTTCGGCACTGACTAGCGTGCCCTTTACCGTATCGGTAATGAGGGCCTCCTTGGTTCAGACCTCTCTACCGGCACCAACTATCCTGTCGGCGCAGACTGTAATCACATCGGCTCCAATACCTTACCCGGAACCGACACCTCAGTTACTAACACCGTTTTTTTCAGTCCCAGCCTCGGCACCAACAACCACTTCGGCACCGACCTTAATGTCGGTGCAGACCATGACTTCGGCACCAATGATTTCCTCGGTACAGATACCTGTAGTACAATCTCTTACGGCACCGTTGTTTTCAGTGCAGACTGGTGATGTGGGCACCGAGCTTGTCCCATCTGTGGATAGACCTGACTCCCCTCAGCCGTGTCCGTGAAATCCACTAGAAGCCTCTCTGAACACGACATGTTGCGTCTTGTGGATCAAGTGCTTTTGGCCAGAGGTATCCTGCCCCCCAGGACCTATCCTTCCTTGGGAGGTGATCACCCTTTGCCAAAGACCCCTACTTATTCTCCTCCTTCATTGCTTTTGAAGCCCCTTGATATAGCACAGTCTTGCCCCTCTACGGTTCCCTTTATGGACCTTACTACGGAACCGCAGTTGCCTTTGTGGAAGGAGAGTTTTGCTACGACCCAAGATGTCAGCTGTGGCGTACGTAACTTGGTGTTTCCCAGCCATCCAGGGACTCCAAGTCAACAGGCTGAGCCACTTAGGGGAAGGGTGACCCCTGTCCAGGACACTCATCCCTCTTCAGGTGGACCGGCTTTCCAACTAATGGAGAAGGCTTTGCCATCTGCTGGCAATACTGTGCTGTCAATCTCCCCGCCCTCCTCTGGACCGCTATGTACACAAGTCACTCCTAGCAGACACCTGTCACAAGGGCCTCAAGATGTACTCCCACAGGAAACCCCTTTTGTGTTGTTTTCTCCAGCTTCTCCCTCTGAGGAAGTTCATCGCAAAAGCTCGTGCAAAAGGAAGCACATGGACTTCACAGAGGAGTCCCTTACTGAAGACACAGACTTTGATGATGGGGAAGGATCCCCTCGTTCACCCTCTAATGTATCCTTTGGTGATATCCTCGAAATCTTTAAATAGAGAGATGACTGGCAGCCCTCTAACCCGACCTCTGAAGAGTCTGTGTTCTTGCAGGCCTTTCACACCTGACCCCCTACCTGCCGACAAACTGGCCCGGCTCATCGTGCAGCATGCGTGGAATGCTCCTGACACCATTGAGGCCATTCCCCGGAGGCCAGATAAAATGTTGTCCCCTCTTGCTACTGACCCCCATTGGTCCAAAGGTCTTCCTGTAGATGCTCTAGTGGTGGCAGCCGCAACCAAGAAGGACCTGTCGGAAGAATAAAGCCAGACTGTCCATCCGCCCAACAAAGAGTCTCTGGCTCTGGACAGAATAGGGAAGTGTACTTTTGCATCAGCGACCTTTGCAATCAGGTCCCTGAATTATATGGCACACTTCACCAGACTTCAAAAGGATTTAGTATCTGAGCTCTCTGAAACTTTGGCTGGTGCCATGTCTGATGAGGTCCGTGACAAAGTGGCCTCTCAGCTGGCTACCATTGAATCGATATCAAACTCCTCCATGTGCCTGATATCTCACGCATCAGAAGGAGCAGCTAGAGTGGCGAGTTCAGGCATTGTTTTGAGATGGCACGCCTGGATGCACTTATGTAATTTCGCGGAACCCTTCAAGGCTTCCTTTATCAACGCTCCCATCGAAGCCTCCTTATTGTTTGGACCCAAAGTTAAAAGCAAACTAGCCAGATGTGAACAGGACGGTAAGACCCTTTCTGCCGTAGGTGTCTGTTATGCTCCCCCTCAACATGCTTTCTCCAGAAACCAGAAGAGTGGGAAGATATGGTAAAAAAAGTCTCCGGGTCCTTTCCGTGACACGCAGGCCAAGTTCTCCCCTAGAGGCAGAGCGGAAACTCACAGGGAAGACGCCCTTTTCGGGGCAGAGGGGGTCCGTGTAACCAGGGTTCCAGGGACTCTTTTCCTGGTCAATCCTATCAGCGCTCCTGAAGAGCGGCCCAACTCCTTTCCTCTGAAGGTGGTTGGGGGTCGTTTCTCCTTGTACTCTTCTGCCTGGCTAACCATCACTACTGACTCTTGGGTACAAAGGATAATAACCAGAGGTTACCATATCCCCTTCCATCTTTGTCCTGCCCCCCCAACAAACTTACCCGACGTTCCACCCAGTCAAACGGAAGAAGCAGCACTAGAGATAGCAAAGCTGCTAAGAAAAAGAGTCATCCAAATAGTCCCTCCAGACCAGATAGGATCCGGATTCTACTCAAGACTATTTTTGGTGCCAAAGAAAACCGGGGACTGGAGATTAATTTTGGATCTCAGTGTATTGAACAAGTTTGTAAGAGTACAAAAATTCCGGATGCTCACAATACAGTCTCTCCTCCCGCTTTTGGAAAAAGACGATTGGATGTGCTCAGTAGATCTTCAAGATGCATACTACCACATAAAAGTGGACAGGCCATCAAGAAGATTTCTGTGCTTCTGTGCAGGAGCCAGTCACTACCAGTTCAGAGTACTGACCTTCTGGCTCTCTACAGCCCCAAGAGTGTTCACAAAGTGCATGGCAGTTGTCACAGCTCACTTGCAACTACAAGGATTCCAGGTGTTTCCCTAACTACACGACTGTCTCATCTCCGCCCCCACCAGACATCTATTGGAAGAAGCCATGGCATACTCTCTCCTCGTTTCAAAAAGGCTAGGCATAACCATAAACTGGCAAAAATCCAATCTCACCCCATCTCAGTCCACAGAATTCATAGGGGTCATATTGGATACAAAGAATTGCAGGGCATCCATTCCAGAGCACAGAATTCTAAGGATAAAGCAACAACTGATCCCAATCCTTTCAAGGGAGAAATCCACAGCTCACTCTGTCCTACAGCTGTTGGGTTCCATGGCAGCCTCCATCACCATTGTCCCCCTGGCTAGGTTTCACATGAGGCTTCTACAGTGGCTACTCACCCAGTGATATCCTTTTCAGCATCCTCTTTCAGCCAAGATTCGAGTAACTCACAGATGCAAACAGGATTTAAATTGGTGGATGACCCACAACCCGTCACAATGGGCTCGCCCCTTCTCCCCCCAGCAGCCCAAGGCTACAGTGACCACGGATGCCTCCCTGATGGGGTGGTGGGGCTATGTCAGAGTCAGACAGTCTAAGGCATTTGGTCCGAATTGGAGGCCCAACTGCATATAAATGTTCTAGAGCTGAGGGCGGTGCTTCTGGCGTTGAAAGCATTCCATCCCCTGCTGCTGTCTGGGACTATTGCGATACAATCAGACAACATGGCCATGGTCTGGTACATCAACAAATAGGGCGGAAACAAATCTTACTCCCTTTGTCGAGAGGCCATGAGGATATGGCAATGGGTGATGGCTACCAACCGTTTTCTTCTAGCAATGCACATTCCCGGGAGTTCCAACGTGATAGCAGACAAACTCAGCAGATGCATTCTACAACCTCACGAGTGGTCCCTGAATCCCTTGATAGTGGCAGAGATCTTCCACCGCTGGGGCCATCCTTGCTGCGACCTCTTTGCATCCCCGACCAACTACAAATGCAGCAACTACTTCGCCCTGATTCCCCCTCCTGGACAGTCACCCAGGGACGCTCTAGTCCACGATTGGCCCTCAGTTCTTCTTTATGCTTTTCCTCCTCTTCCCCTCATTCCCCAGTTTCTGAAGAAAGCCTGTCGGTTGAAGAGCAAGGTGATCCTCATAGCACCATATTGGCCTTGTCAGATTTGGTTCCCCTTCCTTTGGCCTCACCTGCTAGATTAACCATGGATCCTCCATCCAACCTCAGGGTTGATCGCCCATCTGCAGAATCTGATTCATCCCAACTTGGACAGCCTGAAGATCAGAGCTTGGCTCCTCCAATTCCCTTGATTGCCAGGTAGACTGATCTTTCTTTACCAGTACGGGGCATTCTTATTGCATCTCATAAGTCTTCCACTAGAATTACTTATCTAAGCAAGTGGAAAAGATTTACCTGTTGGCTGAAAGAAAAGCAATTAGATCCTTTTTCACCACCAGTGTCGATACCACTAGAATATCTAGCCAATCTATTCCAATCGGGTCTATCGGCCTCTACTATTAGAGTTCATTTGGCTGCAATATCTAATTTCCATGAGGGTGTCCAAGACTCCTCTCTTATGTCACACAAATTATGCAAGACCTTCATAAAAGGTATCATCTGAAGCCCCCTTTTAGAGAACCTATTCAACCATGGGACCTGTCATTAGTTCTGCAAGCTCTGACACTGCCACCTTTCGAACCAGCCTCTTCATGCAATCTCAAATATTTGTCATGATAAACATTATTTTTGGTCACCATTACTTCTGCTAGACGTATCTCTGAGCTTCAAGCCTTATGCATCAAGAGTCCATACTTGATTTTTCATAGAGACAGAGTGTCTTTGAGAACTAATCCTTCCTTTCTGCCAAAAGTGATCTCTGAAATATCCATTAATCAAACCATTAAATTGCCAGTTTTCTTCCCCAATCATTCAAACAGAGGAGAGTATTGCCTACATACCCTAGATATTCATAGGCAAATTCGCTTCTACTTGAGTAGGACTAAGGCCTCTCGTAAATCAGACCAGTTATTTTTGGCCTATTCTGGTCCTAGATTAGGATGTGCTTTTGCTAAGGTTACATTGGCTAGATGGTTGAAAGACCTTGTGACCGTCATTTATACACAACGTAATATTCCTTTGCCAACTACCATCAAGGCTCATTCGACAAGGTCGGTGGCAACTTCTGCTGCCTTCCATGCCAGAGCTTCTTTACATGACATCTGTGCAGCTGCAACCTGGGCTACGCCTCATACCTTCATCAATCAGTACAAATTGGATTTGGCCTCCAGGGGAAGAGCATCTTTTGGTTCTATGGTGCTCAGGAATGTCCTTCCATGAGAGCCTCCCAGGAATAGAGGTAGCTGGGGATTCTGTCCCATACATAAGGAATGAACGAGGATTAACAATATCAGATAAAGAAGTTATGTCTTACCATAACATTCCATCTGTATTGTTGATCCTCGTTCAGTCATTACGACTCTCCCTCTTTCCCCCTCCTGTGGCCTCTAGTAGATCTTACCATCCGGTTCTTTTAGGTCATTTGACCAGAGGTAGCCTCTACCTTCTTTTGACTTGCAAACTCAATCTGAGGTGACAGGGAGAGGGGAATTCTGGGTAAGAGTTTAGCTCGAGAGTTTGTAGCTGACGCGAGCTTGGAAGATGGCCAGCTCTGTTCCGAGGTCGGAACCGATACCCATACGTAATGACTGAACAAGGATCAACAATACAGATGAAACGTTATGGTAAGACATAATTTCTTTTTTCTTCTGATTACCAGGATTTGCCCTTATCTACCTATGAGGATTCTGTTGCAGAGGATTCCATTCCCTCTGCTTTACCTCCAGAAGATTTTTCTTTTGATGAAACCTTGCACACTCTTAGGGAGCATTTCCGTTGGGAAAGCAAGGATTACTCTGACTCCAAAAAGAGGCTTAGGAAATTCTTACTCCTCCCTCAACACAGGTCTTTAGCTGTCCCTTCTGTCCTGGACATTATAGATGATGCCTTCTTGGAATCTAGCCTGACCCCACACACTTTACTCCAGATCCCAGGAAGCCTGACAGGTATTACAGAGTACCTGACTCTCACAAGTTCCTCTTCAAGAATCCTACTGCAGACCCAGAGACCATTTCCCAAGGACCTAAAGGCATTAAGGCTACTACTGCCAAAAACCCTACCCCCTCTAATAGAGATTCCATGGCCTTGGACAGCTGGGGTAAGAAGGTATACACTTCTGCTACTTTGGCCATTAGGGCCTTAAACTGCCAGTTTCATATGTTAAAGTATCAGCAGCATATTATGGGACTACTTAAACCGAAAATGCTGTTGATTCCTGACTATGCTGAAAATAAAGAATTACAGGATTTAATGCATTCTGCTGAACAAGTTGGTAAACATACTTTGCAGTGTGGTTTTGACTCTTTAGAAGCATCTTGCTGGGCTGCTGTCACTGGGTCTGTACTTAGAAGGCATGCTTGGCTTAAGGAGCAAAATTTGCCAGATCATGTCAAAGCTAAATTACTGAATGCTCCCTTAAACCAAGACTGGCTGTTTGGCAACGAAGCAGAAGTTGTCCTTAAAAAGATGATGGAAAAAGCTAAATCTATGCAAACTGTTAAAGATTTCCTGCAAGTACAGCCTCCCAGATTTAGCAGGCATTGGCCTTCAAGAATTGGTCCTTTCCTGTCTCTTCCAGGCCTTCTTAGTCCAAACCCAGGAACAGCAGACCACCTAGGCTACAGTCTCAAGGTACTCACAGGCCCAAGCAGTGGGGGGCTCCCACTTCCAAAGCTGGAAGTAGTAAGACACCCCCTATGGAAAAATGTCACAACGACTTAACCTTAAACCTTCCAAGCCCTGCGCAATTGCCTGCTCCCTTAGGGGGAAAGATCGCCCTGCATGCAAAAAACTGGGAACTCATTACCTAGGACAAATGGGTTTTAAATATAGTTTTCCAAGAATAGAGATTCCGCTTCCACACCTTACCAACCCAAAAGGTTGGCCAGACCTACCCCCAAATCAGTGGGCAGAGGCTCAACAGCAGGTTCTCTTTCTTCTAAGTATCAGGGCTATTCAACCTGTCCCAGCAGAAGAAAGGGGACAAGGTTTTTACTCAAGACTTTTCCTGGTACCCAGAAAAGACAGCTCCTGGCGTCCTATCCTGGAACTCTGTATTCTAAACACCTTTTGGTAATCCCAAATTTCAAAATGCTAACACTTCAACACCTGCTTCCTACGCTAGGCAAAGATGCCTGGTTGGCAACCTTAGACTTAAAGGAAGCTTACCTGCACATTCCAATAAGGGAATCTTGCAGGAAATACCTACGCTTCAGAGCAGGCTCCATGCACTGTCAGTGCTGTGCACTTCCCTTTGGCTTATCTACTGTGCCCAGGGTATTCACAAAGTGTCTACCTCCAGTCATTGCATTTTGCAGGCAAAGAAATATTCAAATATACCCATACCTGGACGATTGTCTAATTCTGGCAGAAAGCCAGGACATGCTACTAAAACATCTGGCATTTGTAAAGAAACTTCTAACCTCACTGGGGTACACCATAAACGAAAAGAAATCTCATCTAGTACCCTGCCAACAAATTGTATTCCTGGGAGCAAGCTTGAACACAACTTCCTAGATAGCTTACCTCACGCCAGTGAAACAAGTTTGATAGCCTACTTCAAACTACTGGCCACAAAGACCCAGCTACCTGCAAGAAAAATCCTGTAAGCCCTGGGATTCATGGCCTCTTGCATTCTACTAATTCCATATGCAAGACTGCATATGAGAAAACTACAGTGGTATTTAAAAAGCCTATGGTGTCAACATTCTCAGGACCTGGAATCAATGATTTCTATCATTCCTTGCATAAAGACAGAGTTCCTTTGGTGGGCAGAGGCCTGCTACCACAACAAGGGGCTCCCATTCACTCTACCCCCTGCCACCCAAACCCTAACAACAGACGCATCACACTATGCATGGGTGGCTCATTTGGTAGGGCAGTGCATTCATGGCAAATGGAACCCGAATTAGATGCACCTGCATATCAATCAAAAAGAAATGTTAAATGTACAGAATTCCCTGACAGACTTCAAGGACCACATTCTTCCAGGATAATTATTGGTAAAGACGGACAACACCACTGTTGTGTGGTACATAAACAAGCAGGAGGGAACCAACTTGTACCCTCTCTGCAGGCTAGCCATGGCTCTGTGGGACACAGCCTTGAGCTACCAAGTGCAGCTACAAGCTCAATTCCTGCCAGGCAAGGTAAATTCACTGGCAGACCTAAGCAGAAATCTCATGGACCCACATGAGTGGAAACTGGAACCAAAGATATTCACCCTTTTGAGAAACAAATGGGGGAATCCAGATATAGACCTGTTTGCCTCCCCTCAGAACTACCAGTTGGACAAATTCTGCACAAGGACTTCCCACAGGCAAGCCTGGAAAGTAGATGCCCTGTCCTTCACCTGGGAAAGCCTCTCAGTTTATGCTTTTCCCCCTCTGCCTCTCCTCTTGAAAGTTCTGCTAAAGATCAAACAGGACAAACCAAGGATAATACTGATTGTACCAGACTGGCCACGCCAACACTGGTACCCCCTCTTGCACAGTATGTCACTGCTGGAACCATGGCACCTGCCTCAGACCCCCTTCCTGCTGTCCCAGCAGGAGTGCCAGATTCTGCACCCTCAACTTCAAGCCCTGAACCTTGCAGCCTGGCTAATTCCTTGAGCTCTCCAATAACATCCCTCAGTAAGCAGGTGCTAGATGTCATTCTGGAGGCAAGGAGACCTAATACTAGAAAATCCTATGCTGAAAAGTGGAAAGGATACTGTTCCTGGAGCCAGACTCGGGGATGGGCACAACAGTGCCCAGCTTACTGCATATTCTTCAGTACTTAACAGAGATGCTCCACAAGGGCCTTTCCTTCTCATCAATTAAAATTCGTGCCTCTGCCATTTCAGCTCATTATAATACTGAACCACCCCTCTTCTCTCACCCCTTGCTAAAGCAATTCCTCAGAGGGTCCAAAAATTTAAGACCACCCAGGAGAGCCCCTACTGCAGCCAAGGACCTTAACTTTGTATTGGAAAAGCTCACTCTACCTCCTTTTGAGCCAGCTGCAACTGCAGAGTTGAAATTCCTTTCTTGGAAAACAGTCTTCCTTCTAGCCATCACGTCAGCAAGAAGAATGTCTAAATTACAGGCCATCATGGCAGTGGAGCCGTTCATCATCTTCCATGCAGACAGGGTGTCCCTCAGGACCAGTCCTTCCTTTATGCCCAAAGTGGTGTCTAGTGTGGCCCTTAATCAGTCCATTCATCTGCCTACCCTTTTCCCAAATCCACAAAACAAAGCAGAACGAATTCTGCATTTTTTGAATGTGCACAGGCAACTTAGATTTTATTTAGACAGGACTAAGCCTCTCAGAAAATCTGAACAGCTGCTAGTTGGCTTTGCTGCAGGGGCAGAAGGAAAGGCCATTTTAAAGCAAGCCATTTCTAAGTGGATAGCCCATTGCATTCATTTCTGCTATAAGCACCATGGAAAACCTACTCCGCAGGGGATAAGATCACATTCCACCAGGGCTGCATCTACCTCTACAGCCTTTCTCAGAGGGGTCCCTACCAGGGACATCCTAGAAGCTGCTACCTGGAGCTCTGTACATACCTTCACCAAGCATTACCACATGCCTATTTTTTCTAAATCCAGAGCTGGTTTTGCCACTGCAGTTTTGCAGGGCTTAATAGCTGGTCCTAATGCTCTCTAACTTCCTCCTCCCATTCTTAGCTTTGGAAATCTACCCAAATGTAATGACTGCAACAGTGAAACACGAAGAACATAGTACAATTGTGTACACTTACCATAAATGTAGATGTTCGAGTGTATTCACTGTTGCAGTCCTGGTTCCCTCCCTCCAGCCCCCTGACTTTTCTTGGCTATACTTTTCTTCTTCTTTAGTGTATTTCAGCTTTCTGGTGTATTTGCTTTTTGTTGGAGGTGTAACCTAACATATAATTGCTTTCCATTATGGGGGCACCTGACATCTGGGGCAAGAAAAACTGATGTAATGGTGTCGGCTGCATGTTTTATACCCCCTGATGACCTGACGTCATGGAAGATGAGACAGCATCCAACACAGGAATCCAAGACTTTGATATTCAGGCCGGCTGAGGGCTACCTGCAGGCAGATAACCCCAAATGTAATGACTGCAACAGTGAATGCACTCGATCATCTATATTTATGGTAAGTGTACACAACTGTACTTTTCTTTTACTTTTATAATGCATAGCATCACACATGATTGGGCTATGTTTTTTTAAAATAAATGAATATTTAAATAATTGTTTCTCTTTCGTTCAGGGTGGGGTAACATGCCAGCAAAGTCCAGATGTTTTCTGAATTTTTGACATGCCAATCCCAAAAGGTTTGCCCATGACTGGGCTAGAGTCTAATTAAATTTTCCCACTTCTACTTATCTGTTAGGTTATTGTAATTTCAGTGGAGTGGTCACATGCCTGCATTCACTGTCTGGAAAGATCTACAAATTCCACTGATGCCTGAAAGTATAAGGACAAGGAAATCTCCACAAATTACCACTCAAGGTAATTTAATATCAGGTTATATCAGACATCCAGAATTTCTTCAGAGCAGCAGCTGACATCATCAAAGCACTTCACCACTTTAATGTAGTACTGCTGGACAACACACTCATAAAATATCCACCATCGAGATAAGTAAGAAAGAGGGAAAACCCCACCCCATGTATAAATAAATGTGTCACTGAATTAATGGCTAGAAGAAATTCTGCCTTAAAAGAGTACATGAAGTTTGGAACAGCTAAAATGTTCATAATTCTCATTGCTGCAGTAGCCTTTTGGCTATATGGGTTGTATCCTGCCTAAGATACAACAACCGACCAGTTTCACAGAGCTCTGGCTCCCTTCCACACATTCAGCTCTGTCTGCTTATTGAACAGTCCAGGGAAGGAAAGTCAGCAGTCAGAGTGAAGAAATCTTCAGTACTTGCTTACTGCCTCAGGAGAAAGCAGCTCTGAGGTTCTACAGGAGCAACAGTTGGCCTTGAAGCTTCATTTCTGGCAGGTAACTCCCCACAGGGGAGCCCTTCTGTACAGAATTGTCGTTTTAAGAAAATAATAGATGTACTTCCTAGGATCATTGTTGCAGTATTTTAATGCTTTTTATTGTCATGCTGACGGTAACCTGATATCTGGCTAGGGTCCCAAAGCCAAAAAAAAACTTCTTGACACTCCTTTTGTCCAGTGTATGGTGTGACGGCTGTGCCCTGGCCCACCAATCAAGGAGCTTCAATCCTCACCACTAACACCAGGGAGGTCATCTACGAGAAGAGGAAAGGATAACTAATACACACAGTAAAGTACAAGTTCCCTTAAGTGCACACAGAGATCACAGTCAGTCTGGGACTGGTTGCTCCTTTGCTCGCCAGGTCCCTAGTAAGACTCCCCACTGGCACAGCTATAGGGTCCAGGTCTCAGCCTAACGGGGCAAGCTAAAACCTCCAGTACCCTCTCTGTCCAACCAGTGCTTCGTGTCTCTGCCCAGGTAGCTGATACATACACACACACACACACACACACACACACTTTGGGAAGCAGTTGTACAACCACACAGACTTTCCTGGGAAAAGGCTGGCATAGTTTCTCCAGCTGTGCCCATATTACCCAGACCATATGGTAGTAATTCCTGCCACCACCCAGTTAATTATCAGCTACTAAAAGGCCCGTAAAAGGGTGTCCAATTATTAATGTGCAGTGTTATAATCCAATGGTAGTATGACTACTCAGTCTCAAGGCTTATTGGAAGTGCTTATTACAATAAATTCTATAAATATATAATGTACTCTAAAGCATACTTTATCTCTATGTAAACCAGCCACAGGTAGAAGGTTTTTAAAATATTTAATAATAAATAATTAAAACAAAAGACAAAAGTACTACACCACAGAGATATCTTAGAGTTCAGAGATCACACAGAAACCTAAAATAATACAGTAGTACGGGTCTGATTTTAAAGAAAAATACCTAATTAATCTTTACTAGCTTTAACTATTCCTACAAGAAATCACAGTGCTAAAACTTACATGTGAGCATAAGGCAAAGTGCTGAGTTAGATGTCTAAAGTCATAATGCTTCCAGTCTCTCACTGAACAATAGTTTTTAAACACTAACCAACAGTTCTGCTCAGGCCCTCCCAAATTACATCATTTTGACACTTAGGTTTTTCCCAGTATTCATATTGCATCATCTTGACACCTGTTCTGAGTTCTCAGGCCACAAACTGCATTATTTAACAATCTAACACCTGCTCAGAAACTTACAACAATAAAAGACTTTTCACATGTATACTCTAGCAGAAACCAGAGCAGTAAAGCACCATCCACATGTAAATTCTGGTCATAAACTTTAGCCTTAAAACAATGGGCATGAAACCTTCATCCAGACTCACTGGAGCCGAATTCTAACATGAAAGGGTCACAACATGCTTCACTGGGCCAGTAGAGTGCAATGTTGTCACATATTTTGCAGTTCCACATTTCACAGTATTCTTTTACACTCAAGAAAACATGCCTGTATTTTACATTTATTTACAAATGCCAGAATTATATATCAAATTCTGTTTGACTAGGCTGGCAGCCTTCGCCCATCTCTCCCCAGTCGTCACCCCCCCCCCCCGGGGGGAACTCAAGCAAGTTTTTCAAGTGCCCCTTGAGAAACATCGCTTGAGAGTGTCAGGTCTATCTGGGTGTACCTCACCCCATTCCCTGTCTCAAGAGCCCATCTGCACTGGCATTGCTACTCCCACTGTGATGCTGCACTGACATATCATATGCTTGCAACCCCAGGCTCCATCTTAGCAACTTGGCATTTTGATGACTGGCTCTGTTTAACCATGTTAGAGGGTTGTGATCTGTCATCACAGTGAATTTTCTTCCATACAGATAAGGCTGAAGTTTTTGTAGTGCCCACACTATGGCTAGACATTCTTTTTGTACCGGTGCATAGCATTCATCCCTGGGTTGGAGCCTACGACTGAGATAAACCACTGGGTGCTCTTCTCCCGCTGAAGAAATCTGGCTAAGTACAGCCCCCACCCCATAGTTTGAAGCATCCACCTGCACAACAAAGTCTTTGCTATAGTCTGGACTGGCTAACACAGGGGGTCCTCCCAAAGCTTCCTTAAGCTTCTGAAATGCATGCTCACATGTTGGGGTCCACACTACCTTATCTGGCCTGTTCTTCCTTGTCAGGTCTGTGAGGGGAGCAGCTATGGTACTTTAATTGGGAACAAACTTTCTGTAGTACCCAGCTGTCCCTAAGAATGCCCTCACCTGCTTTTTGATAACAGGTGCAGGCCATGCCTGAATGGCTTCCACTGTGGCAGGTTCTGGCCTTATCTTACCACTCCCCACTCTATGTCCTAGGTAGGAGACCTCTGCCATACTCACCTGATATTTGCTTGGCTTAATGGTCAACCCTGCCCTCTGTAGTCTGCCCAGCACCTCCCTGACATGCTGAAGGTGCTCTTGCCAGGAATGGCTGTATATAGCAATGTCACCCATGTAAGCAAGGGCAAACCTTCCTGCTAAGATATGATCTGCCAGCCTCTGGAAAGTCGGTGTGGCATTCTTCATCCCAAAGGGCTTCTTTGTGAACTCATACAAGCCAAAAGGAGTCACAAAGGCTGACTTCTCTCTAGCACTGGGAGTCAAAGGCACCTGCCAGTAACCCTTAGTAAGATCAATGGTTGTAAGATACATAGCCCCACCCAGCTGCTCTAGGGCCTCATCTGTCCTAGGCATGGGGTAGGCATCTGCCTCTGTGTGACTTATTTCATTTCCTGTAATCCACACAGAACCTGGTGCTGCCATCCTTCTTTGGCACCAGTACCACTGGGGAGACCCAGGGACTGTTGGACTCCTGAATCACCCCTAGTTCCAACATCTCCTGTACCTCTTCCCTCAGAGTCTGTTTGATTCTCTCAGGCACCCTATAAGGGGCCTGCCTGATAGGCTTTTGGGGTCCTGTATCCACCTGGTGCTGCGCCAGGTGGGTGCTCCTTGGTTTCCCGGTGAACTTGCCACCAAACTCCTGCAACACTGCTCGAATTTCTCAAACCTGGATAGGAGATAGCTGCTGGAGCATTGCTACCCCTTCCACCGAGGTGTCAGCCCGAGCCTCACTGAGGAGATCAGTCACAAGATCTCCCTGCAATCCACTGCAAATGCTCAGCACAAAGGCCTCCCCATCATGGTAAAGTTTCATCATGTTAACATGGTACAATTTGTGCCCCTGCCTTCTGCCTAGCAGTTCCACCATGTAGTTAACATAACTTACCTTTCTTACCACCTTGTAGAGTCCCTCCCAAGCTGCTTGCAGTTTGTTGTGTCTGACAGGAATGATAACCATCACCTGCTGCCCTACAGCATACTCTATAGCTCGAGCATTCCTGTCATACCACACCTTTTTCTGTTGTTGGGCTTCTGCCAAGTTCTCCTGGACCAGGCCCATGAGTTCCCCGAGCCTTGTCCTGAGGTTCAGGACATATGCCACAACAGACTCCTTGTGAGACTCACACTCACCTTCCCACTCATCTCAAATTAAATCTAGAGGTCCCCTCACCCTATGCTATACAGCAACTCAAAGGGTGAAAAACCTGTGGATTCCCTGGGGGGAACCTCTCTGTAAGCAAACAACAGATGGTGGAAATATTTCTCCCACTCCCTCTTAAACTGATCTGCAAATGCCCGTAGCATGGATTTGATTGTAGAGTTTAACCTCTCAACAAGACCATTAGTCTGGGGATGGTAGGAGGTGGTCTTCATATGTTTCACCCCACAGGACTTCTACAGACATACCAGCAGGTCTGACATAAAATTGGCACCTATGTCAGACAGTATTTCCTTTGGGAAACCTACCCTGCTGAAAATCTCTAGCAAAGCATTTGCCACCTTCTCGGCCTCAATGGAGGACAAAGCTACTGCCTCAGGGTATTGTATAGCATAATCTACAATCACTAGGATGTAATTTTTCCCTGTGGAACTTGGGGTACTCAGAGGACCCACAATATCCATAGCTACCCTCTGAAATGGCTCCTCAATCACAGGGAAAGGCATCAAAGGAGCTCTCACCTTGTTTCCTGCCTTGCCTATCTTTTGTTACTGTCCACAGGTCCTGCAGTACCCTGTTACATCTCTGGAAATTCCAGGCCAATAGAAGTTTTGCATAATATGCCTCTTTGTACGTTTTATGCCCATATGACCTGCAAAGGGAATATCATGGGCTATGGCTAGAAGCACCAAACAGTAGGCTCTAGGCACTACCAACTGCTGTACTCTCTCACCTTCTATCCCTCCCTCAGGGGTCCACTTTGTGTACAGTAACCCTTTGTTCCAGTATAAAGATTCCCCCTTCCCTTGAGAATCAGGTGCCTCCGTAGCTACCTGCTTCTCAGGCCTTGCAATGTAGAGTCTGAGAGCTGAGCCTGTCTCAAGTCTCTCCTTGTAACCCTTCCCAGCTCCCCTTCCACTGGAAGTCTGGCATCCTCTGACAGTGGTGCCTCACTGTTAGCCCGGGTACTACTACTCACCTCTACCCTTGCAGTTACCCTGTCCAAGGGAACATCAGTACTCACAAGCAGTTGTGGCTCACATTCAGTCTCACTGCTACAGAGCAGCTCCCTCCCTGAAGTAACCACCTCAGCAGTCCTGGCTGCAAGTATGCAGTCTGTCTGGGTCTCCCCCAGGCTACCAGACTCACATGCTTGTCTCCTAGCCTGACTGCTTTTAACTGCATAAGTACATGGTACTGCCTCATCCAAATCCTTCCCTCTCAGGACATCTGCAGGATGGTAGTTCCATACCCCTGTTGTCTCAGGACAACCCGCTATTGGCATTTTGTCTTTACCACTTACTGGCTCCCTCACCTTTGGTTCCCCACCTTGCCTCAGTGGACACCTGTATGCCACATGGCCCCACTGGTTGCATTCAAAACATTTCACCCTAGGTCCTGGATGTGTACCTGGACTAGTGGCTTCCCCTGCTACTGGCGTATTCTGTTGGGGCAGTCTGTGCTGCCCACCACGGGTTCCTTTAGACCAATGAGCAGTACTGGGGGTCCCTTTCCTTTGCAGGGCTGCCCTGCTTGCTAGGTATAGGTCTGCCTTCTTCCCCAACTCCTCTGAAGTAGCACACTGTTTATCAGCTAACCAGATCCTCATGTCCTCAGGCAAAGTGCTGAGGGCTTTTTCCCTTACCAAAAGGTCTGCCAGCCCTTCAAAATTGGTGACCTGACATCCACTCACCCAGCTATGAAAATAAGTACTCAGTTCAGCAACATATTCACATGCATTTTCATCTGCCTTGCGTCTGTGCTCACGAAACATTTTCCTATACATTTTAGGTGTTAGCTTAAAACATTGTAACAGACATTTCTTTACAGCAGTATAATCAAAACAGTCAGTGTCATGCATTTTTGCTAAAGAAGTTTCAGCTTTACCATGGAGTTAAGGGGGTCAGGAACCTGATCTAGAACCTTTGGTCAACTTCATACTGTTTACATGCCCACTTAAACATATGAATGAAGCGATCAAAATTATCCCCCTCTTTAAACTGTAGAAGAAATTTACTGACCTTTTGTGCTACTGGGGTCCGGTTACTCCCTTCTCCATTACCTCCATGACTCTGGTGAAAAGTCAGTATTTCCCTCTCATGCTTTCTCTGCCATTCCTGTTCTTCAACTTCTAGGCTCCTCATTCTCTCAGCTGCTTCTAGTTCCATATGCCTGGCCTCCAACTCAAGTCTCTTCAGTTCCAGCTGGATTTTTAAGTCCACTGCAGAAAGATTGAGCTGTCCATTCTCCGAGGATATTGCATCTCCACTGTCAGTCCGATTGTCCTCCAAGCTGCTGTTTTCTGATGTAGCTGTAACCAAGGTTGCAATCAGGTCTGCCTTAGTCAGAATTCTATGCACCAGCCCCCTAGCCTGGCACATCTCCGCCAGCTGGCTCCTTGTCAGCTTTCCATACTCCTCTGCTGATATGCTGCCTGCTCACCCTGACTAACACTAAGCTAACAAAAGAAATAAAACAATTGTGATCTGAACTGAGTGTACACTGCATGGCTGTTTTAAAGTACAAAACACTTTTAGAGATCACTGTACATAAGCTACAGGAATTCGCTCTAGCCACACCACTACAAGCCAATTAGTGTGTGAAGTAGATCCCACCACTGCAAACCACATGTGAGGGCCGTGCCCTGGCCCAGCAATCAAGGAGCCTCAATCCTCACCACTAACACCAGGGAGGTCATCTGTGAGAAGAGGAAAGGATAACTAATACACACAGTAAGGTTTCCCTTGAGTGCACACAGAGATCACAGTCAGTCTGGGGCTGGTTGCTTCTTTGCTCACCAGGTCCTCAGTAAGACTCCTCACTGGCAAAACTATAGGGTCCAGGTCTCTGCCTAACTGGGCAAGCTAAAACCTCCAGTACCCTTTCTGTCCAACCAGTGCTTCGTGTCTCTGCCCAGGTAGCTGATACACACACACACACACACACACACACACACACACACACACACACACACACACACACACACACACACACACACACACTTTAAGAAGAGGTTATACAATCACACAGACTTTCCTGGGAAAGGGCTGGCACAGGTTCTCCAGCTGTACCCGTATTACCTAGACCATACGGTACTAATTCCTGCCACCACCCAGTTAATTATCACCTACTAAAAGGCCCTTAAAAGGGTGTCCAATTATTACTGTGCAATAGTATAGTCCAATGATAGTATGACTAATCAGTCTCAAGGCTTATTGGAAGGGCTTATTAGAATAAACTCTATAAATGTATAATGTACTCTAAAGCATACTTTATCTGTACATAAACCAGCCACAGGTAGAAGGTTTTAAAAATATTTAATAATAAATAATTAAAACACAAGACAAAACTACTATACCACAGAGATATCTAAGAGTTCGGAGATCACACAGAAACTTAAAATAATACAGTAGTACAGGTCTGATTTCAAAGAAAAATACCTAATTAATCCTTACTAGCTTTAACTATTCCTACAAGAAATCACAGTGCTAAAACTTACATGTGAGCATAAGGCAAAGTGCTGAGTTAGATATCCAAAGTCAAAATGCTTCCAGTCTCTCGCTGAACAATAGTTTTTAAACACTAACCAACTGTTCTACTGAGGCCCTCCCTAATTACATCATTTTGACACTTAGGTTTTTCCCAGTATTCAGATTGCATCATCTTGACACCTGGTCTGAGTTCTCAGGCCACAAACTGCATTATTTAGCAATCTAACACCTGCTCAGAAACTTGCAACAATAAAAGACATTTCACATGTATACTCTAGCAGAAACCAGAGCAGTAAAGCACCATCCACATGTAAATTCTGGTCATAAACTTTAGCCTTAAAACAATGGGCATGAAACCTTCATCCAGATCACTGGAGCCGAATTCTGACATGAAAGGGTCATAACATGCTTCACTGGGCCAGTAGAGTGCGGTGTTGTCACATATTTTGCAAGTTCCACATTTCACAGTATTCTTTTACACTCATGAAAACATGCCTGTATTTTACATTTATTTACAAATGCCAGAATTATATATCAAATTCTATTTGACTAGGCTGGCAGCCTTCACCCATCTCTCCCAAGTCGTCACATATGGCCTCAGCCCATGAGCATAGGGATACATAAATGAATGTATGGGCATAGGATACGTAGACTGTCTTGCCGCCAGTTCAAACACAAAGTATTGCTAATGTCGGTTTGCCACATCATTGTGCTACTACCATAGCAAAGGCTTGGTCAGCTAAGTGTCTCATTGGGGACCCTATTTTTTTCTTTACTTTTTTAAGTAAAGATTTATTCATGTCAGCTAAGCCAGGCAAGTGTGACTGTGAAAGGAAGATACCCTATATAGATCTCCACTCTCAGTGTTTGTTTTGCCTAGGGGCTGAGCATGATTACCTTAGTTATAAGATTTGCCAGTCGTTCGGCCCTAACCCTCTTAGAACGTGGTTAGCTTCCCTGATATGTATTTGGAGACCCAGCATCTCAAAAAGCAGCAGGCTTAGCAAAATGCCAGAACCCTTTGTCTTGGATGTCCCACTTACACCCAAGAAGAATTGCAAAAAGTTAAAACCTGATTCTTTTGCTGGCCAGTCTGCCTTGGATGTTTCCACTGATGTACAAAGAATCTGCAGTTTGTCATACTCTTTCAGAGATGCCTGTTACTGTGACCTCATTGGAGGGCTATAAGACTGAATCTCTTACTGCTATGGGAGAGAAGTGGGAACCCAAGGGGATTATTTCCTAGGGATCTGAGAGCATACCTCAGATCTAGTGAGGAAATTGTACCTGGTTCCATTTTCAAGGTCCATCACAGTTCTGCTCATTTGTTTTTTGTGAAAGATGTCCCTATTAAAATTAAATAAAGTACCAAACACATTTCTCTTCAGTGGACATCCCTTGAAAAGGAATGGCTGGATTTTTCTCAAGGCTTATACAAAGCCATCTTATTTTTGAAGCCCCCTTCATTTCTGTCTTGCCCTTTTCTTGCTCTACTTCCTTTGAAAAGACAACATATTCTCTTAAGTGAAGGAGAAGGAGGAATTAGATTCAGATGAGGACTCACTAGTTTACTTCTCCCACTTGTACTCTCCTGGATAACAGTCATCAGAAAATGATGATACCTTGTCCACAGATTTGCCACTGGAAGAGATTTTTTTTTGGTGAAACAGTTTCCAGAATGATGCACCAGTTTGAGTGAGACACTAAACAGGTGTCATATGTGCATAAAAAGGGATGTCCTTCAAGGATGCATCTGCAGTCCTTACAAATGGGTTGTCCTGTTGTCAGGCAGCCCTTCGGTCGGCCGGATTCCAAAGTCTGGGTCTGGCCTCGGCTGGTGTCGCACTTCACCCGACGTCATAGCTGCAGTTCTTCGGGTATAAAGGCATCAGCCGACGCCATTTTCCTCAGTCTTTCTTGCCGCGTGGCGCCCGAAGCAGAAGCTGTTCGCAAGTGCCGGTCGGTCAGAACCAGAGATTACTACTACCGAATACTACTTGAAGACTTCTAAAAGCTAAGTACCCGTTGGGGACTCTTTCTTGCCTCAGCCGATGTCAGAAAAAGTGAATAATTGTTTAACTTGTGGGAAACAAATACCTCATAAAGATTTCCACTCTTACTGCTTACCTTGTTTAGGCCCAGACCACGATGTCGCAGTTTGTCTAGCCTGTGCTTCTTTTAACCGACGGACGCTTAGGCGTCGGTCGAATTTGCTGAGCAGTTTTTGGCACTGATTTTGCTTATATTATGCCGCCGGATCCTCCGACTTCACAAATATCCAAAACGCAAGGAAAGGACCGACACTCGCGGTCCGCGGTTTCGCGAAACCGGTTAAGCCAACCGCAGTGTCTCGGTTTCGGCTGAAACCGAGCAAGCGGTTCTTCCTTCAGCCGAAAACATGCCTTCTACCGAGGCCTCTTCAAACCTGGTGGAATCGGCTTCTGAAATCCATCCTATGGTTGCGGTTTCTCAGGAATTATCTGACACTATTCCCTTGGATATCTCAACTCCTGCATGTGGAGCTGCTAGGCCTCCTGCAGCCATGTCCATTAAGGCCTTTGCCAGGGCTAAAGCAGCTAAAGCTACAAAAACTGTGCCTGTTAAGACCCCCTCTCACAGGCCCAGCTCCAGTTCCCAAATGCTTTCCTTGGCAGAGGATCTTATTTCTTTAATCCGGGGATCCCAGCCTCATCCAGACAGGGCCTCTCATCCACCTCCAGAGAAGAGGCCTAAAGCAGAGCCTCCTGAGCCAGTGTCCACAGATGATTCCTCTGATGATTCAGATAACACAAACCCTCCAGAGGCTCCTTATTCCCCTTACGAAGACTCTGATGCTGAAGAGTCCATCCCTTCTGCCTCTCCTCCTGAGGAATTTTCCTTTGGGGAAACCTTGCATGCTATGAGGGAACAATTTCAGTGGCAGGGCCAAGATTTTTCAGACTCCAGGAAAAGGCTTAGAACCTTTTTGCATTTACCACAACATAGGCCTTTAGCTATACCTCCAGTTCTTTCTGTTGTAGATGATGCATTTAATGATGCTTGTACTGCTCCTGATTCATTACCTCCGCCCCTGCTAAGCCCGATAGGTACTACAGGGTCCCGGACACACATTACCATTTATACAAGGCTTCTTTTGCAGATGCGGAGACTATCGCCCAGGGGCCTAAGGCTGTAGCAACTACCTCTGCTAAAAATCCCCTTCCCTCTGAAAGGGAATCCAGGTCCTTAGAGAGATGGGGTAAAAAAGTTTACACTTCTGCTACTCTGTCAGCTAGGGCCTTGAACTGTCAATTTCATATGATCCAATATCAAGAATTTATGCTTGACCAGTTAACTAAAAACTGTCCTCTGATGAACCTTTTGATAAGAAGTATGTTCAGGAAATGGTACATAACATTCAGCAAGTTAGTAACCATTCTTTAAAATGCGGCTATGATGCACTGGAGGCTTCCTTTAGATCAGCCATGACTGGTACAGTTATCAGAAGGCATGCATGGTTGAAAGAGCAGGCCTTACCGGACCATGTCAAATCAAAACTGTTAGATGCTCCCATGGACAAGGCCAATTTATTTGGCTCTCCTGCACAACAGGTACTGAAGAAGATGGAGGAGAAGGCAAAATCTGTACAAACAGTGAAAGATTTCTTACAGGTCCAACCTCCAAGGTTTAGCAGGAATTGGCCCTCCAAAACTTGGTCCTTTCCAGACTCCTCTAAAGCACAGAGAGGCAGGAATAGGCGATCAAGAGGCAGAAACCAATCCAGGGGTGCCTACAGGGGACGCCAGTGGCAGGGTAACAACCAGCGAGGCACAGACACAGCCACCACCACTGCAACAGGACAATCACAGTGACTTGGCTCTGGCACCGCCTACAAGGGAACAACTAGAAGCACCCTTAGGCGGAAAGCTAGCCTTATTCTCAATAAACTGACATTACATCACAACAGACAAGTGGATTTTACAGACAATAGACCAAGGCTACAGGTTCCACTTCCATACTCTACCAGGGAAGAGAGGAATGCCAAACCTACCGCCAAATCAAAAGACAGAAGCTCTAAAACAAATATCTCAATTATTAAAGATGAGAGTTGAGGAAAAGGTACCATCTATGGAGCAAGGAAAGGGATTTTACTCCAGACTCTTCCTGGTACCAAGAAAAGAGAACAAATGGAGACCTATTCTCGACCTGTCCGCTTTAAACACATTCCTCATTGTTCCAAAATTCAAAATGCTGACTGTACAGCAGCTTCTTCCCATGCTGGGCAAGGAGTCTTGGCTGATAACTCTAGATCTCAAGGATCAACAGTGCCTCCCAAGTAGGCTGACTGTCCACTAAATGCTGCTATGACACTGCAGAGGCTTTGTCCAGGGCAGAGGACAGCATATTGACCATCCACATGTTTGCTTGGCTGCACCTCCATTCCCTTCCTGAAGATGTCAAGGCCAAGTTTATGGATTCCCTCTTCATAGAGGTATCTTGTTTGGCCTTTTGGCTGCTGAACTCTTAAAAACTCTGCAGGAAAAAGCCAAAGTCGTGCAGAATTTCATGTACATTTTTCTTGCTTCAGTTCCTAGATAGCAAAGGAAATATCCCCCCAAGCCTTACTACCTTTCTCCTTAGGGGGCAATAGCCACTTCAAAAGTGAAACTTACAAAGAATGGATATCAGGAGAAACCACAGTGGGATTTTAAGCCTGGAAAATTATCTTTTTCTAGAAAAAAGCACTACTAATGGACTGTTTTTTGCCTCCTACCTCCCACCATAGTCCACAGATCCCTTTGTCCCAAAGACTCAGTCTAATCTTCCTAGCATGAGATTGCATTACTTCAGATAAGTGGGTCTTTTCCATCATTCAGAATGGTTTCAGAATGTATTAGTAAGAGCTTCCCCAAGGGAATCCCTTCTACCCCTGCAAACCACTTTTATCTCATTTTTTCCATGGTTCAGGACCTACTCTCCCAAGTGACTATAAAACAAGGTCCTCCACAGGCCTAGGGGAAAAGTTTCTATTAAAGGTTATTCATTGTTCCTGGAAAGAGAGTACATGGAGGCTCCTTCTAGACTTCTCATGCCTCAACACCTGTTTGGATGTTCCGTCTTTCAAGATGCTGTCTGTCTAAAGACTTTACTTCCCTTAATCCTTCTTCAGGCTTTCCTTGTCACCCAGGACCTGAATGATGCATCCTTGCACATCCCAATTCACCCTGCCTACAGGCAAATTCTCAGGGTGTCAGTCTCGTCATCACACTTTAAGATGTCCTTCAAGGATGCATCTGCAGTCATCACATATGGGTTGTCCTGCCTCAGGCAGCCCTTCGGTCGGCCGGATTCCAAAGTCTGGGTCCGGCGTTGGCTAATGTCGCACTTTCCCCGACATCAGAGTGTTTGGGGTATAAAAGCATCAGCCGACGCCATCTTCCTCAGTCTTTCTTACCGCATGGTGCCCGAAGCAGAAGCAGTTCGCAAGTGCCGGTCGGCCAGCTCCTGTGATTCAGCTACCGAAGACTTTGAAAAAGCTAAGTACCCCATTGGGGACTTTTTCTTGCCTCAGCCGATGTCAGATAAAGTTAATAATTGTTTAACTTGTGGGAAACAAATACCTCATAAGGATTTTCACTCTTACTGCCTCCCCTGCCTAGGCCCAGACCACGACGTCTCAGCCTGTTCAGCCTGTGCTTCCTTCAACCGACGAACTCTTAGACGTTGGTCGGAGTTTGCAGAGGAATTTTTTGGGGCTAGTTTTGCTTATAAGATGCCATCGGAGACTCCGATTTCGCATTTAGTTAAAAAACAGAAGGACAAGGACCGACACACGCGGACCGCGGTTTCGGCTGAAACCACGGTCAGGCCTACAGCGAGTGTCTCGGTCTCGGCTGAAACCGAGTCCTTGGTACTTCCTATTACCGAAACCACACAACCACTACCTCGGCCCCGGAGGCCCCGGCCGAGTCGGTTATTGAATTACCTACTGAAACCGGTGTCCAGGAACCTTCCGACACCATTCCTTTAGATAAGTCTACTCCTGCACGTGGTGCAGCCAGACCCCCTGCTTCCATGTCCATTAAGGCTTTCTCTAGGGCTAAACCTGCTAAACTTACTAAAGCTTTGCCTCCCAAGGTTCCCTCTCAGAGACCTTCTACTGGCTCTCAGATTCTTAGCCTAGCAGAGGATCTGATCTCATTAATTAGAAGTTCCCAACCTCATCCAGACAGGGGCTCTCAACCACCTCCAGACAAAAGGCCCAGGGTTGAGCCCTCTGACCCCCAGTCCTCAGATGAGTCCACTGATGGCTCTGCTCTGTCAGACCACCAGGAGGAGGCTTATTCGGCCTATGAGGATTCTGATGCTGAAGAATCTATTCCCTCGGCCTCCCCTCCTGAAGAGTTTTTCTTTGGAGAGACATTACACTCTATGAGAGAACATTTTCAATGGCAGGGTCAGGAATTCTCTGATTCCAGAAAGAGATTAAGGACCTTTTTACATTTACCTCAGCATAGGCCTTTAGCTATACCTCCTGTTTTGAATGTCTTTGATGATGTGTACTCTGATGCTAGTACTGCCCCTGACTCTCTCCCTCCGGCTCCTGCCAAACCTGATAGGTACTACAGGGTCCCGGATTCACATCTACACCTGTACAAGGCCCACTCCGCTGATCCAGAAACTATTTCCCAGGGCCCAAAAGGGGTTGCAGCTGCCACTGCTAAAAATCCTCTACCCTCTGAAAGGGAGTCCAGAGCATTAGAACGATGGGGTAAGAAAGTGTATACCTCTGCAACTCTTTCCATGAGGGCATTAAATTGTCAATTTCATATGGTACAGTACCAAGAGTATTTGTTAGATGAATTGCATAAGAAACTGTCCTCTTCTGAACCCCTTGATCACAAATCCCTTCAGGATCTGGTACATAACTCCCAGCAGGTTAGTAACCATTTCTTGCAGTGTGGTTATGATGCATTGGAAGCGTCATGTAGGTCAGCTATGACAGGTGCAGTTATACGTAGGCATGCCTGGCTGAAGGAACAATCTCTGCCAGACCATGTTAAAGCTAAGCTTTTGGATGCTCCTATGGAAAAGCAAAAATTATTTGGTTCCACGGCTCAAGAGGTTTTGAAGAAATTTGAAGAAAAGGCAAAATCTGTGCAAACAGTCAAAGACTTTCTGCAAGTCCAACCACCGAGATTCAGCAGAAATTGGCCTACTAAGAATTGGTCCTTTCCGGACTCAGGCAGATCTCAGAGAGAAAGGAATAGGCGTGCCAGAGGTAGAGGGCAAGCTAGAGGCTCCTACAGAGGCCGTCAGTGGCAGCCTCCCAACCAGGGAGGTGGTGCAGGAACTACAACTGCTACACCAGGACAGACTCAATGACTTTATTCTGACTCCGCCGACCAGGGCTCAATTAGAAGCACCTTTGGGCGGAAAGCTTTCTTTATTCTCAAAAAAACTGGCACAGCATTACAAGAGACACATGGACACTGCAAATAATAGACAAAGGATACAGGTTCCATTTCCACTCATTGCCAAAAAGAATAGGCATGCCAGACCTGCCACCAAATCAGAGGGCAGAGGCTTTGAAGCAAATTACCAACTTAATGCAAATGAAAGCCATAGAAAAGGTACCTCTTTCAGAACAAGGCCAAGGATTTTACTCCAGATTATTCCTTGTTCCAAGAAAAGAAAATCAATGGAGGCCTATTCTCGACTTGTCCGCACTGAATACTTACCTCATTGTGCCAAAATTCAAAATGCTGACTCTACAGCAACTCCTTCCCATGCTGGGCAAGGGTCTTGGCTGGTGACTCTAGACCTCAAGGAGGCATACCTGCATGTCCCTATTCGACAAAGCTGCAGAAGACACCTCAGATTTCTTGCAGGGTCAGAGCATTATCAATTCTCAGCATTACCCTTTGGCTTATCTACTGCGCCCAGAGTATTCACGAAATGCCTGGCATCAGTAATTGCACACTGCAGACTTCAGGGGATTCAAATCTACCCATATCTGGATGACTGCCTTATACAAGCGGACAGCAAGCAAACTTTGTTAAAGGACTTGGATTATGCCATTCACCTGCTACAGGCCTTGGGATATACAGTCATCATCCACAAATCAAGACTGGTTCCATCCCAAAGAATAACTTTTCTGGGTGCAGATCTAGACACAACCACCCAAATGGCCTTTCTCACACAAGAAAAACAACTACCAGATTACTTCAAGAATCTGACAATACAAACTCAGCTGACTGCAAGGAAAATCCTGCAGGCCTTGGGTTACATGGCATCTTGCATTCTTCTGATTCCGCAAGCAAGACTGCATATGAGAAAATTACAATGGTACCTAAGAAGTTTATGGACACAGCACAGTCACAGCTTAGAAACTCTGATCCCACTCATTCCTTGCCTTCAAAAGGAATTTCTGTGGTGGGCTCAAGCCTGCCAGTCGAACAGCGGGTTGCCCTTCAGCAAGCCAAGAGCCAGCCAAACTATCACCACGGACGCTTCAGACCAAGGTTAGGGAGCACACATGGAGGGCAGATGTATCCAAGGGCTAGGGTCACAAAGAGAGCTGTGCATGCACATAAACCAAAAGGAAATGCTGGCAGTGATACACGCAATCGAGGCCTTTCAACCTTTCCTTCAGCAAGGCCACCTGCTCATAAGGACAGACAACACCACAGTCATGTGGTACATAAACAAGCAAGGAGGCACCCATTCCTACCCTCTTTGCAGACTGACAATGAATCTATGGGAACTTGCTTTGAGACTCAACATACAGCTACAGTCCCAGTTTGTACCAGGGAAAGACAATATACTGGCAGACAGCTTAAGCAGAACTACCATGGATGCACACGAATGGATGCTGCACCCAGACATCTTCTTACTCATCACACAATCATGGGGAAGGCTGGAAATAGATCTGTTCGCTTCCCCCCACAATCATCAACTGAGGAAATTCTGCTCAAGGACATACCACCCACAAGCATGGAAAGTGGACGCTCTCTCCTTCAGCTGGAAAGCTCTAACAGTGTATGCTTTCCCACCTCTCCCATTAATGACCAAGGTCCTACTGAAGATCAGGACAGAGCAGCCCAGAGTGATTCTGATAGCTCCAAATTGGCCAAGACAGCACTGGTACCCACTGTTAAAGAACATGTCACAGACGAAACCATGGCCTCTCCCCCTATGGCCACTCCTTCTGACGCAGCACAATTTCAGGACTCTGCACTCCAACCTGAAAACCTTGCAGCTAACTGCCTGGAGAATACCATAACTCCTCCTCAGGATAACCTATCCCAGAGAGTGAAGGATATTATTATGGAAGCTCGCCGGCCTTCCAGAAGGAAGGCATATTCAGCAAAATGGAAAAGATTTCACACCTGGAACACAACAAAGGGCATAGATGTGACAGTGATGAACGTGGCACATATACTGGAATATTTGGCAGAATTGTTCCACAATGGCCTGTCTTACTCTTCCATTAAGATACATGCCTCAGCAATCTCAGCAGAATACAATGTTAATCCACCTGTCTTCTCTCATCCTCTCCTAAGACAGTTTCTAAGAGGAATCAAAAACATCAATCCTCCAAGGAAACCACCTCTACCTACTTGGGACCTTAATTTCGTGTTGGAAAAATTAACACTTCCTCCCTTTGAACCAGAAGCATCGGCAGATCTACAGTTTTTGTCTTGGAAAACTGCCTTCCTTCTGGCCATAACCTCAGCAAGAAGAGTATCTGAGTTACAAGCTTAAATGGCAGTGCAGCCATTTCTTATCTTTCATCAGGACAGAGTTTCTTTGAGGACCAATCCTACATTTATGCCAAAGGTGGTATCCAGGGTATCTTTGAACCAAGCTATTCACTTGTCTACATTCTTCCCACAACCACAAAATAAAGGGGAGAGACGTCTGCACACCCCGGACATACACAGACAGTTGCGCTACTACTTGGACAGAACTAAAACTTACAGAAAGACTGATCAGTTGTTTGTAGCATATGCTGCTGGGGTACAAGGAAAAGCAATTTCCAAACAGACAATTTCAAAATGGATAGGAAATTGCATTCGTTTTTGTTACTCCTTTCATGGAAAAACTGTGCCAGCTAACATTAGACCTCATTCCATGAGAGCCACAGCCACCACCACAGCCTTCCTAAGAGGGTTGGCTACCAAGGACATTTTAGAAGCTGCTACATGGAGCTCCGTGCATACATTTGCCAAGCATTACAATTTACCTTTATACTCCAGATCCAGGGCAGGTTTTGCTATGGCAGTCCTGCAGGGTATCTTAACTACACCATCCTTTACTTAGTACCTCCACCCCCAGATTGGCTATGGTATTCTACTCATATGTGATGACTGCAGATGCATCCTTGAAGGACATAGTACAGTTTTGTACCTACCATAAATGTAGATGTCCGATAGGTATGCATCTGCAGTCAGGTTTACCCTCCCTCCTTCCCCTCTGTGGTATTCCTAGGGTGCTTACCCCTCTATTAGCTAGCTGGGGGAATCTATTATGGTGTATTTGTTTATATATACATGTGTATATATTTTTGCAAATGTTTGGAATTTTATTGCATTTCTCCAAATTTAGCCTTCCTAGAGGGCACCTGGCATCTGGGGCAAGGAAAACTGAGGAAGATGGCGTTGGCTGATGCTTTTATACCCCAGACGCTCTGACGTCGGGGAAAGTGCGACATCAGCCGACGCTGGACCCAGACTTTGGAATCCAGCCGACCGAAGGGCTGCCTGAGGCAGGACAACCCATATGTGATGACTGCAGATGCATACCTATCGGACATCTACATTTATGGTAGGTACAAAACTGTACTTTCTCTGCTTTACCCTTTGAACTGTTTACTGTTCCCAGAGTTTTTACAAAGTGCCTAGCTCTGGCTATTGCCTTTTGCAGAATCCAGTGGATACATATTTTCCCTTACCTGGGTGATCTTTTAATCTAGACCTCATTCCAGGAAACTCTTTTGTTGCATCTCCACTTTACTATGTCTCTTTTGGAAACACCGGGGTTCACTTTCAACTCAGGATGTCCTGTCTCTGATATCATCCCAGGATACAGTCTTTCTAGGCTTCCTTCCTCAGGAGAAAATTTTTCCCTGACTAGTTAATTCCAGTTGTTGTTCCCCCATCCATGACCTCAGTAAGAGAGATTCTAAGAGCACTAGGACACATGGCATCCACATAATTCTGATGGTGCCTTATATGCCAAATTACACATAAAGAAGACTGAGTAGGACTTGAAGTCCCTTTGGTCTCAGCACTGCCACCCCCTGGACTTACAGATTCCTCTCCTGCCTTTCCTAAATAATGAGCAGTGGTGAACCTCTCAGGTAAAGCTCAGTACAGGAGTTCCCATTCCTAACACCCACACCCACACTAGACTTCCCATCAGACTCATCCAGCCATGCCTGAGGTACATGAACAGGCTTCACTATAGTTCAAGGACAGTAGTCCCACAGAAAGATCAAGGAACACATAAGTGTAAAGGAAATGAAAGCCAGCTACTGGCTGTCTCTTACCTTAGGAGTTCAGGCTTCCTGAAATTATTCACAGGCAACACCACAGTCATGTGATACATTAAGAAACGTGGGGGGGGGGGACCAAGTCTTATCAGCTGTACAGGCTAGCTCTGATGGCAAGAGACATAACCATGAAAAGAAATTTCTCCCTACAGGTAGTTTACATTTCCTAAGAGAACAATGTCCTTGCAGACTCCCTCAGCAAATCCCGAGAAGACCCTCACAAATAGTCATAGTTCACAGGTGGGCTACCACTCAGATCTGTTTACCTTCAAACACAACAGACAGCTAATAACTGTTCTGTTCTAGGACCCTTTATCAGCAGGACTGGAAGACAGGTTCCATGTCCTTCAGCTGGAGGGAGAGTTCCTTTATGCTTCCACATCCCTTTCCCCTGATCCCAATGATTCTCTTGAAGATGCAGAGGGATAACCCCTGTCCCCTGATCCCAATGATTCTCTTGAAGATGCAGAGGGATAACCCCTAAAAATCTTGCAAGTGACTCCCTTTTCTTCTAGGCAGCATTGGTTCCCCCTTCTACTCTGTCTTACCAGGGGCAGTCATTACAGGTTATTCCACCAAGTAGACTTGCTCACACAGAACAACTGCTTGCTGATTCACCCCAACCTATACGCTCTCAGACTGATTCTGTGGTTTATAGAGTCTTAATTCTGTTTAGACAGTAATTCTTAGATGACATGCTTCAGGTACTCCAGGCGACAGAAAAACCTACCACTAGAAAATCTTGCATCTCTAAGTGGAAAAGATTTTCCATGTGATGCCACAAGAGTAAAGAGGACTCCCACTTCCAAAGCAGGGAGTAGTAAGACTCCCCCCTATGGTAAACTGTCTCAATAACTTAACTTTAAAACTTCCAAGCCCTGCACAACTGACTGCTCCTTTAGGGGGGAAATTTGCCCTGCAGGCAAAACATTGGGAACTCATTACCTAGGCCACATGGGTTTTAAATATAGTTTCCCAAGGATGCAGATTCCACTTCCACACCTTGCCAACCCCAAACGATTGGCCAGATCTACACCCAAATCAGTGGGCAGAGGCTCAAAAGCAAGATGTTCATCATGCTATACTGCTGCAATCATCACACTTGGGTTATCCTGTCATCAGGCAGTCCCGCAGTCGGCCGAATCCCAAAGTCCTGGTCTGGCGTTGGTTGTCGTTGCCTCTTCCCTGACGTCAGTGTGACAGGGGTATAAAAGAGACAGCCAACACCATTTTCTTCAGTCTTTCTTGCTGCGCGGTGCCCGAAGCAGAAGCAGTTCGCAAGTGCCGGTCGGCCAGCTCCTGAAATTTTCGAATCGAGTTTCAGCCCGAAGTCTTCTCTAATGCTAAGTACCCCGTTGGGGAAACTTTTCTTGCCTCAGAACGATGTCAGACAAAGTTAATAATTGTATTTCTTGTGGGAAGCAAATACCTCATAAGGATTTTCATTCTTATTGTATTCCTTGCCTAGGCCCAGACCACGACATCTCTGGTTGTCGGTTTTGTGCTAGGTTCAACAAATGTACAGTTAAGCGTCGGGCAGAATTTGCCCAGCATTATTTTGGCAGAAAATTTAACTATAGCATGCCGTTGGAGCAACCGACATCAGCAATGATTAAAAAACGCAAAGATAAGGACCGGCAGCCAAAGCCAAGACCATATACCGAGGCCTCAGCAAGGCCTGACGCTGGTTCTCCGTTTTTCAGTGAGGCGCCTTCGCAGCCCCTGACTACCGCTGATTCAGAATTTCTGATGGCATCCCAAACCGAAGCAGTTGGGCCTCAGGATCCGGTTCCACCTCACTCCTCGGATGCCAGCCCCGACGGAGATCTGGAAATTTTGGATAGGCCTTCGGTCTCAGAAGGTGTTTTCAAATCGACAACTGTCTCTGCCAAGCCTTATGCTAAGCACAAAGCCCCCTTGAAAGTTAGAAAACCGGGGCCAACCCCCCCCCCCCCACAGGCCCCTATGCCTAAAAAACAAATGCTTAAGATGGCTGAGGATTTAATTACCCTTATCAGGGGATCCCAACCCCCACCTGACAAAAGGCCTAGACTGGAGGAAGATTCTCCTTCCTCTGACCAAGCATTCATTTCCTCAGGCAACTCTGACGACCAGGATTACTCCTTCCCTCCTTATGAAGACTCAGATGCTGAAGAGTCCATTCCCTCTGTGTCCCCCCCTGAAGACTTCTCCTTTGGGGAAACTTTACACACCATGAGGGAACACTTCCACTGGGAAGGCCAAGATTATTCTGACTCCAAGAAAAGACTCCGTGAGTTTCTTCTTCTTCCACAGCATAGACTCCTGGCAATTCCTCCAGTTTTAGACATTTTGGATGATGTTTTCTCTGAATCCAGTTTAAACCCAGATTCCTTACCTCCAGCAGCAGCTAAACCAGACAGATACTACCGAGTTCCTGATACTCATAAGTTTCTATACAAAAGCCCTAATGCAGACCCCAAGACCATTTCCCAGGGTCCCAAAGGGGTTAAGGCCTCTACTGCTAAGAATCCACTTCCTTCTGAAAGAGATTCTAGAGCATTAGAAAGATGGGGAAAGAAAGTGTATACGTCTGCCACTTTGGCCATGAGGGCATTAAACTGCCAATTCCACATGCTAAAATACCAACAGTATTTGATTACACAGTTAAAGCAGAAGCTGATCCCTCAGACAGATCAACTAGACTTGAAAGAGATGCAGGATTTGCTGCATGCAGCAGAACAGGTGGGAAAACATACCTTACAGTGTGGTTTTGATTCATTGGAAGCCTCATGTAGAGTAGCTGTCACAGGGTCTGTCATACGTAGGCATGCTTGGCTTAAAGAACAAGCCTTACCAGAACATGTCAAAGCAAAGTTATTGGATGCCCCATTGCAGAAAGATGTGATGTCCTTCAAGGATGCATCTGCAGTCATAACATATGGGGTTGTCCTGCCTCAGGCAGCCCTTCGGTCGGCCGGATTCCAAAGTCTGGGTCTGGCCTCGGCTGATGTCGCACTTTCCCCGACGTCATAGCTTCTGGGGTATAAAGGCATCAGCCGACGTCATTTTCCCCAGTCTTTCTTGCCGGTGCCAAGCAGAAGCTGTTCGCAAGTGCCGGTCGGTCAGATCCAGAGATTTCAGCTACCGAAGACTTCGTAAAAAGCTAAGTACCCCGTTGGGGACTCTTTCTTGCCTCAGCCGATGTCAGACAAAGTAAATAATTGTTTAACTTGTGGGAAACAAATACCTCATAAGGATTTCCATTCTTACTGCCTTCCTTGCTTAGGCCCAGACCACGACGTATCAGCTTGTTTAGCCTGTGCCTCCTTCAACCAACGGACGCTTAGATGTCGGTCGGAGTTTGCAGAAGAATTTTTCGGATCCGATTTTGCATATAAAATGCCGTCGGAGACTCCGACTACGCATTTGGCCAAAAAACGCAGGGAAAAGGACCGACACTCGCGGCCCGCGGTTTCAGCTGAAACCACGGCTAGGCCTACCGCGAGTGTCTCGGTTTCGGCTGAAACCGAGCCCTCGGTTCTTTCTACAACAGAAACCATACCTCCGACAACCAAGGCCAGAGAGGCCCCGGCTGAGTCGGCTTCAGAAATTCCTACCGAAGCTAGCGCTCAAGATTTGTCTGACACCATTCCATTGGACATTTCTCCCCCTGCACGTGGGGCAGCTAGGCCCCCAGCTTCTATGTATATTAAGGCCTTCACCAGGGCTAAAGCTGCCAAACTTACAAAAGCTTTACCTGCCAAATCTACTTCTCAGAGGCCTTCCTCAAGTTCTCAGATTCTCAGTCTTGCTGAGGAACTTATATCCTTGATTAGAGGTTCCCAACCTCACCCAGACAGGGCCTCCCAACCTCCACCAGACAAAAGGCCTAGGACTGAACCCTCTGAACCTCTCTCCTCTGATTACTCCTCGGATGGATCTGATTTGTCAGACCATCAGGAAGGGGCCTATTCTCCTTATGAGGATTCAGATGCTGAAGATTCTATTCCTTTGGCCTCCCCTCCTGAAGAATTTTCCTTTGGGGAAACCTTGCACTCTATGAGGGAACACTTTCAATGGCAGGGTCAGGATTTTTCTGATTCTAGAAAAAAGACTAAGGACTTTTTTACATTTGCCCCAGCATAGGCCCTTAGCCATACCACCAGTGCTAACTGTAATTGATGATGTGTATAATGATGTTAGTTCTGCACCTGATTCTCTTCCCCCGGCCCCTGCCAAACCTGACAGATATTACAGGGTCCCGGATTCTCACTTCCACCTGTATAAAGTCCATGCTGCAGACCCAGAAACTATTTCACAGGGCCCAAAAGGCGTTGCAGCTGCCACTGCAAAAAATCCCCTACCCTCTGAAAGAGAGTCTAGAGCATTAGAGAGATGGGGTAAAAAGGTTTATACATCTGCTACTCTTTCTGCCAGGGCATTAAACTGTCAATTCCATATGATACAGTACCAAGAATATTTGTTAGATCAGCTGAATAAAAAGCTTTCTTCTCCTGAACCTTTAGACCGTAAATCCCTTCAGGATTTGGTACACAACTCTCAGCAGGTCAGTAATCATTTTTTAAAATGTGGCTATGATGCACTGGAGGCTTCATTTAGATCAGCTATGACTGGGGCAGTAATTCGTAGGCATGCCTGGCTAAAAGAGCAATCCCTGCCAGACCATGTCAAGGCTAAGCTCCTTGATGCTCCAATGGAGAAACAAAGTTTATTTGGCTCCCCTGCACAGGAGATTCTAAAGAAAGTGGAAGAAAAAGCAAAATCTGTGCAAACAGTAAAGGAATTTCTACAGGTCCAACCTCCGAGGTTCAGCAGAAACTGGCCTTCCAAGAATTGGTCCTTTCCAGACACCTCCAGAGCACAGAGAGGCAGGAATAGATGCCCTCGAGGCAGAGGTCAATCCAAGGGTGCCTCTAGGGGCCGTCAGTGGCAGCTTGCCAACCAGAGGAGTAGTGCCACAGCTGCAACTACAACCACTACCACAGGACAGACACAATGACTTGACTCTGATTCCGCCTACCAGGGAACAACTGGAAGCTCCCTTGGGCGGAAAACTGGCTTTATTCTCAAAAAACTGGCATTGCATTACAAAGGACACATGGACATTGCAAACAATAGACAAAGGATACAGGTTTCACTTCCACACTTTACCAAAAAGGAGCGGAATTCCAAACCTACCACCAAACCAGAAGCCAGAGGCTTTAAGGCAAATCAAAAATTTACTTCAGATGAAAGCGATAGAAAGGGTACTATCTATGGAACAAGGCCAAGGATTTTACTCCAGACTATTCCTTGTACCAAGAAAAGAAAACCAATGGAGGCCTATTCTCGACTTGTCCGCACTGAACACATATCTCATTGTGCCAAAATTCAAAATGTTGACCCTACAGCAACTTCTTCCCATGTTGGGCAAGGAGTCTTGGCTGGTGACTCTAGATCTCAAGGAGACATACCTGCACGTCCCTATCCGACCAGATTGCAGAAGACACCTCAGATTTCTTGCAGGATCAGAGCATTATCAATTCTCAGCATTACCCTTTGGCTTATCTACTGCGTCCAGAGTATTCACGAAATGCCTGGCATCAGTAATTGCACATTGCAGACTTCAAGGAATTCAAATCTACCCATACCTGGACGACTGCCTAATACAAGCGGACAACAAGACAAAATTGATAAAGGATTTGGCCTATGTCATACACCTGCTACAGGTCTTGGGATACACAGTCAACATCCAAAAGTCAAGACTAGTGCCATCCCAAAGGATAACCTTTTTGGGTGCGGATCTGGACACAATAACTCAGATGGCTTTTCTCACAGAAGAAAAACAAAAACAACTTCCAGATTACTTCATGACTTTGACAAGACAAACTCAGCTTACTGCAAGGAAAGTCCTGCAGGCCCTGGGTTTCATGGCATCCTGCATAATCTTGATCCCACATGCCAGGCTGCATATGAGGAAATTACAATGGTACCTAAGGAATGTATGGTCTCAGCACAGACACAGTCTAGAAACCATGATACCAATCATTCCATGCCTTCAAAAGGAATTCCTGTGGTGGGCTCAGGCCTGCCAGTCCAACAGAGGGTTGCCTTTCAACAAACCAAAACCAAGGCAGACCATCACCACGGACGCCTCAGACCTAGGATGGGGAGCACACATGGAGGACAAATGTATCCAAGGCCGATGGCTTCAAGGACAGCTAAATTTGCACATAAACCAAAAGGAGATGCTGGCAGCGAAGCATGCAATCGAGGCATTCAAACCATCCTCCAGCAAGGACATCTGCTGATAAGGACAGACAACACCACGGTCATGTGGTACATAAACAAACAGGGAGGCACGCATTCCTACCCTCTATGCCGGATGGCAATGGATCTGTGGAACCTAGGCCTGAATCTCAATATCCAGCTGCAGGCCATATTTGTACCAGGAAAAGAGAATTCACTAGCAGACAGCTTAAGCAGAACTACCACGGATGCTCACGAATGGATGCTGCATCCAGACATCTTCAAACTCATAACAAAGAAATGGGGATTGCCAGAGATAGATCTATTTGCCTCCCCTCTCAACCACCAACTGAAGAAATTCTGCTCAAGGACATACCACCCACAAGCCTGGAGGGTGGACTCTCTCTCTTTCAGCTGGAATGCCCTAATAGTGTATGCATTCCCACCTCTCCCATTGATGTACAAGGTTCTACTGAAGATCAGGGAGGAACAGCCAAAGGTGATACTAATAGCTCCGGACTGGCCAAGACAACACTGGTATCCGCTACTGAGAAGCATGTCTCAGGCGAACTCATGGCCTTTACCCCTATGGCCTCTTCTTCTAACGCAGAACAATTTCAAGACCCTGCATCCAAACTTGAAAACACTGCAACTAACTGCCTGGAAAATTGCTTAAAACCAAACCAAACTGTCTTATCTCAGAGGGTCAAGGACATTATCCTGGAGGCTCGCAGACCCTCCACAAGGAAGACATACTCAGCTAAATGGAAGAGATTCCTCATTTGGAGCACATCAAAGGGCACAGATGTCACAGTGGCAAACCTAGCACACATCCTAGAATACTTAGCAGAATTGTTCCACAATGGCCTGTCTTACTCTTCCATTAAGATTCATGCTTCAGCAATTTCAGCAGAATACAATATGGATCCTCCTATCTTCTCTCACCCTCTACTCAGGCAATTTTTGAGAGGGATCAAAAATGTTAAACCCCCAAGGAGACCCCCTCTACCTGCATGGGATCTCAATTTTGTGCTGGAAAAATTGACACTACCTCCTTTTGAACCAGCAGCATCAGCAGACTTACAGTTTTTATCTTGGAAAACTGCTTTCCTTCTGGCAATCACTTCAGCAAGAAGAGTATCCGAGTTACAGGCATTAATGGCAGTGCAGCCTTTCCTTATTTTCCACCAGGATAGAGTGTCTCTGAGAGCCAATCCTACTTTCATGCCAAAGGTGGTATCCAGGGTATCCTTGAACCAAGCTATTCATTTGCCTACGTTCTTCCCTAACCCACAGAACAAAGGAGAAAAACTCTTGCACACCTTGGATATACACAGACAATTACGCTACTATCTGGACAGAACTAAAACCAGCAGAAAAACTGACCAACTTTTTGTAGCCTATGCAACTGGGGTGCAAGGAAAAGCAATTTCCAAGCAGACAATTTCAAAATGGATAGGAAATTGCATTCTTTGCTACTCTTTTCATGGAAAGACAGCTCCTGAAAATATCAGGCCTCATTCCACAAGGGCCACAGCCACCACTACAGCTTTCCTACGAGGGGTGGCTACCAAGGACATTTTAGAAGCTGCTATTTGGAGCTCCGTGCATACATTTGCCAAGCATTATAATCTACCTTTGTACTCCAGATCCCGAGCAGGCTTTGCAACTGCAGTTTTACAGGGGATCTTAACTACACCATCCTTATCTTAGTACCTCCTCCCCCAGTTTGGCTATGGTATTCTACCCATATGTTATGACTGCAGATGCATCCTTGAAGGACATCGTACAGTTTTGTACCTACCATAAATGTAGATGTCCGATAGGTATGCATCTGCAGTCAGGATTACCCACCCTCCTTCCCCTCTGTGGTATTCCTAGGGTGCTTACCCCTCTTTCAGCTAGCTGGGGGAATCTTTTATGGTGTATTTGTTTGTTTGTATATATATATATATATATATATATATATTTTTTGCTACTGTTTGGAACATTCTACATTTATCCAAATTTAGCCTTCCTAGAGGGCACCTGGCATCTGGGGCAAGAAACACTGAGGAAAATGGCGTCGGCTGATGCCTTTATACCCCAGAAGCTATGACGTCGGGGAAAGTGCGACATCAGCCGAGGCCAGACCCAGACTTTGGAATCCGGCCGACCGAAGGGCTGCCTGAGGCAGGACAACCCCGTATGTTATGACTGCAGATGTATACCTATCGGACATCTACATTTATGGTAGGTACAAAACCGTACTTTATTTGGTGTCAAAGTAGAGGAAGTTTTAAAGAAAATGGAAGAAAAGGCAAAATCTATGCAGACAGTTAAATATTTTTTACAGGTACAACCTCCTCGTTTCAGCAGAAACTGGCCATTAAAAAAATGGTCCTTTCCTGCATCAGACAGGCCCCAAAGAGGTAGGTACAGGTGCCCAAGGGGCAGAGGCCAGCCAAAAGGTTCTTTCAGGCCTAGACAATGGCATACAACAACTCCAAGAGGTGGAGACGAAAGATCTCAACCCTTCAGGAAACAAACACAATGACTTCCCTCTTCACCTGCCAAGCAAAATTGCCCTGGCAGCACCTTTGGGAGGGAAACTGGCTCTATTTCCACAAAATTGGCGCATCATAACAAAGGACAAATGGATTCTGGACATTATTACCCGAGGCTACAGATTTAATTTCCACACTTTACCTCGGATGAGAGGCATGCCAAATCTGCCTCCAAACCAATGGGCAGAGGCTCAAATGCAAATTTCAGCTCTCATGGATATGCAAGCAATTCAAAAGGTACCTACAAAGGAGCAAGGTCAAGGTTTTTACTCAAGACTGTTTCTAGTCCCAAGAAAGGACAAAGCCTGGAGGCCCATCTTAGACCTCTCAATTCTGAACACATACCTGGAGGTACCCAAATTCAAAATGCTCACACTACAGCAGCTCCTTCCCATGCTGGGCAAGGAGTCTTGGCTGGTAACGTTAGACCTCAAAGAGGCATACCTGCATGTCCCTATCAGACAAGATTGCAGAAGATACCTCAGATTTTTGGCAGGTTCAAAGCATTATCAATTCTCTGCATTGCCCTTTGGCTTATCTACTGTGCCCAGAGTATTTATGAAATGCCTGGCATCAGTAATTGCATATTGCAGACAACAAGGAATACAAATTTATCCATATCTGGACGACTGCCTGATCCAAGCGGACAGCAAGGACATTCTATTACAGCATCTGGCTTTTGTAACACAGCTGCTCAGTTGCCTAGGGTACACAGTAAACAAAAAGAAGTCAAAACTAATACCCTCTCAACAGATAATATTCCTGGGTGCCAGCTTAAATACAATGGCCCAGATGGCTTACCTTACGCCAGACAAACAAAAACAATTGACTCAATACTTCAAAAAGATAGCAACTTTTACCCAGCTCACTGCAAGGAAAATCCTGCAGGCATTGGGGTTCATGGCATCCTGCATTCAATTAATCCCATATGCAAAGCTGCATATGAGAAAATTACAATGGTACCTGAAAAGTGTATGGTCTCAACACAGGCACAGCCTCGAAACAAATATACCTATCATTCCCTGCCTTCAAAAAGAGTTCCTATGGTGGGCTCAAGCATGTCAAACAAACAAGGGTCTTCCTTTCGTCTTACCTCCAGCAAACCAAACCATGACAACAGATTCTTCAGACTACGCCTGGGGAGCACACATGGCAGGACAGTGCATACAGGGCAAATGGTCTGCAAAACAAATGCATCTTCACATCAACCAAAAGGAGATGCTAGCTGTGCAAAATGCACTGACAGCATTCAAGGACCTCTTGCATCCAGGACAACTTCTAATAAGGACAGACAACACCACAGTTATGTGGTACATAAACAGACAGGGAGGAACACACTCCTACCCTCTATGCAGACAGGCTATGACCTTATGGAACACAGCATTGACCTACCAAGTAAAACTACAAGCACAATTCCTGCCAGGAAAGGAAAACATATTGGCAGACGAATTAAGCAGAAATATGGCAGACCCTCACGAGTGGAGACTACACCCACAAGTATTTTCAATGATAACTCAAAGATGGGGATGTCCAGACATAGATCTATTTGCCTCCCCCAACAATTGCCAATTACAAAAATTCTGCACAAGGACTTATCACTCCCTAGCCTGGAAAGTGGACGTTCTATCATTCAGTTGGACAACGCTGACAGTCTATGCCTTCCCTCCACTACCTCTGTTGACCAAGGTATTATTGAAGGTCAGATCAGAGAGACCACAAATGATCCTCATTGCTCCGGACTGGCCACGCCAGCACTGGTACCCGTTACTAAGGAACTTGACTCACAGCCCTCCATGGATCTTGCCTCAGTTCCCGCTACTGTTGACTCAGAAAAACTATCAAACCCGTCACAGCCAGCTCAGAACTTTAAATTTAGCTGCATGGAGAATTCCATAAATTACCAATCAACACTTCTCTCAAAGGACGTCCTGAATGTAATTATGGAGGCCAGGAGGCCCAGCACCAGGAAGACTTACTCAGACAAATGGAAAAGATTTTATGCATGGCACCAGGCTAAAGGTCAAAATCCTTGGATACCAAGCATTCCTCACATACTGCAATACCTAACTGAGATGCTACACAAAGGCCTTTCGTTCTCCACCATTAAGATCCATGCTTCAGCCATTTCAGCTCAATATAATACAGATCACCCAATTTTCTCACACCCTTTACTTAGGCAGTTTCTCAGAGGGGCTAAGAATGTAAGGACCCCCCCCAGAAAACCACCAACACCAACTTGGGACCTGAACTTCGTTTTAGAAAAGTTAACACTACCTCCTTTCGAACCAGCATTCTCAGCAGAACTACAAAACTTGTCTTGGAAAACAGCCTTGTTACTGGCTATTACCTCAGCATGCAGGGTCTCAGAACTACAGGCACTTATGGCAGTGGAACCTTTCATCATTTTCCATCAGGACAGAGTCTCTTTACGAACTAACCCTACCTTTGTGCCCAAGGTAGTATCCAGTGTGGCTTTGAATCAGGCCATTCATTTACCCACCTTTTATCCTAACCCACAGAATAAAGGAGAAAGGCTCCTTCACTCTTTGGACATTCACAGACAGCTACGTTACTATTTAGATAAGATAAAGCTCTTCAGAAAAACTGACCAACTCTTTGTATCATATGCCGCAGGTTCACAAGGAAAGGCTATTTCAAAACAGACCATCTCCAAATGGATAGCACATTGTATCCGCTTTTGCTACTCGCACCATGGGAAGGCAGTGCCTGTCCATATTAGATCCCATTCTACCAGGGCTACTGCAACCTCAGCAGCCTTTCTCAGAGGAGTTCCAACCAAAGACATTCTGGAGGCAGCTACTTGGAGTTCAGTGCACACCTTTACCAAGCACTACCACCTTCCATTATACTCAAAAACCAGAGCTGGTTTTGCCACTGCAGTTCTGCAGGGCATCCTAGCATCACCTAACCCAGTTTAGTACCAGCCACCCATCCATAGCTTTGGGATTCTACCCAAGTGTGATGACTGTAGCAGTATAGCACGATGAACATAGTACAGTTTTGTGCCTACCATAAATGTAGATGTTTGAGTGGTTATACTGCTGCAGTCCAGGTTACCCTCCCTCCATCCCCTCTACGTACCAGGGTGTTAGTTACAACTCCATGTATATCAATCTACTGGATGCATGTCTATATGGTGTATTTGCTAACAGCTAGTACTATTGCTTATCTACTAAGGTATTATTGCATAGCTATTGTATTGCCATCCTAGTTGGGGGCACCTGACATCTGGGGTAAGAAAAACTGAAGAAAATGGCGTCAGCTGTCTCTTTTATACCCCTGTCACACTGACGTCAGGGAAGAGGCGACGACAACCGACGCCGGACCAGGACTTTGGGATTCGGCCGACTGCGGGACTGCCTGACGACAGGATAACCCAAGTGTGATGACTGCAGCAGTATAACCACTCGAACATCTACATTTATGGTAGGTACAAAACTGTACTTTCTCTCTCTTTTAAGTATCAGGGATATTCAAACTGTCCCAGAAGAGGAAAGGGGACAAGGTTTCTACTCAAGACTTTTCCTGGTGCCCAGAAAAGACAACTCCTGGCATCCTATCCTGGACCCCTCTATCCTAAACACATTTTTGGTGATCCCAAAATTTAAGATGCTAACTCTTCACCAGTTGCTTCCTATGCTAGGCAAGGATACCTGGTTGGCAACACTGGATTTAAAGGAAGCCTACCTGCACATCCCAATCAGGGAATCTTGCAGAAGATACCTACGCTTCAAAGCAGGTTACATGCACTATCAGTTCTCTGCACTGCCCTTTGGCTTATCTACTGCACCCAGGGTATTCACAATGTGCCTAGCTCCTGTCATTGCATTTTGCAGGCAAAAAAATATTCATATATACCCATACTTGGACGATTGTCTAATTCAGGCCGAAAGCCAGGACATACTATTCAGTCATCTGGCGTTTGTACAAAAATTGCTAACTTCTCTGGGGTACACCATAAACAAAAAGAAAGCACATCTTGTACCCTGCCAACAAGTTGTATTCCTGGGAGCAAGCTTGAACAGAACTTCCCAGATGGCTTTCCTCACGCCAGAGAAACAAGTTCAGTTGACACCCTACTTCAAACTACTGGCCACAGAGACCCAGCTATCTGCAAGGAAAATACTGCAAGCCTTGGGGTTCATGGCCTCCTGCATTCTCCTAATTCCATATGCAAGACTGCATATGAGGAAACTACAATGGTATCTAAAAAGCCTATGGTGTCAACATTCTCAGGATCTAGAAGCAATGATGCCTATCATACCTTGCCTACAGATAGAGTTCCTTTGCTGGGCAGAGGCCTGCCACCAAAACAAGGGAATGCCATTCCCTCTACCCCACTGCCGCTCAAACCCTAACAACAGACGCATCAGACTATGCATGGGGCTCACTTGGCAGGGAAGTGCATTCAGGGCAAATGGAACCCAAGTCAAATGCACCTGCATATCAATCAAAAAGAAATGTTAGCTGTACAGAATGCTGTGACAGCCTTCAAGGACCACATTCTTCCAGGACAATTAACAGTAAAGACGGACAACACCACTGTTATGTGGTACATAAACAAGCAGGGGGGAACCCACTCATACCCTCTCTGCAGACTAGCCATGGCTCTGTGGAACACAGCCTTGAGCTACTAAGTGCACCTACAGGCTCACTTCCTGCTAGGAAAGCTAAACACACTAGCAGATGACCTAAGCAGAAATCACATGGACCCACACGAGTGGAAACTGGAACCAAAGATATTCAACATGTTGAGAAACAAATGGGGGAGCCCAGAAATAGACCTGTTTGCTTCCCCCCAGAACTACCAATTGGACAAATTCTGCACAAGGACTCCGCACAAACAAGCTTGGAAAGTGGATTCCCTGTCCTTCACCTGGAAAAATCTATCAGTTTACGCATTACCCCCTCTGCCCCTCCTCTCCAAGGTACTACTAAAGATCAGACAGGACAAACCAAGGACGATACTGATTGCACCAGACTGGCCACGCCAACACTGGTTCCCACTTTTGCGCAGTGTGTCACTTCTAGCACCATGGCATCTGCCTCAGACACCTGTCCTGCTGTCCCAGCAGGAGGGCCAGATTCTGCACCCACAGCTTCAAACCCTGAACCTGGCAGCCTGGCTGATTACCTGATCGCTCCTCTACCATCCCTCAGTAAGCACATGTTGGATGTCATTCTGGAGGCAAGGAGGCCTAGTACTAGAAAATCTTATGCTGTAAAATGGAAAAGATTTTGTTCCTGGAACAAAACTCAGGGCATGGACACAGCAGCACCCAATTTTCCTCAGATTCTCCCAATACTTAACTGAAATGCTTCACAAGGGCCTTTCCTTTTCCTCCGTCAAAATTCATGCCACAGCCCTTTCAGCTCATTACAACACAGAACAACCCTTCTTTTTTCATCCACTGCTGAAGCAGTTCCTCAGAGGGGCCAAAAACTTAAGACCACCCAGGAGATCCCTTACACCAGCCTGGGACCTCAACTTTGTATTGTAAAAACTCACTCTACCTCCTTTTGAACCAGCTGCAAATGCTGAGTTGAAAGTCCTTTCTTGGAAAACAGCATTCCTTTTGGCCATCACTTCAGCAAGAAGGGTGTCTGAATTACAGGACCTCATGGCAATGGAGCCTTTCATTATCTTTCATGCGAACAGGGTGTCCCTCAGGACTAATCCCTCTTTCATGCCCTAGGTGGAATCCAGTGTGGCACTTAATCAGTGCATTCATTTGCCAGCCTTCTTTTCTAATCCACAGAACAAAGGGGAACGGATCCTGCACTCCTTAGATGTGCACAGACAACGTAGATTTTACCTGGACAGGACTAAACCTCTCAGGAAATCTGAACAGCTGCTGGTTGCATTTGCTGCAGGGGCAGAGGGAAAGGCCATGTCAAAGCAAACTATTTCTAAATGGATAAGCCGTTGCATTCATTTCTGCTGTAAGTACCATGGAAAACCTACCCCACAGGTGATAAGACCACATTCAACTAGGGCTGCATCTACCTCTACAGCCTTTCTCAGAGGTGTCCCTACCAAGGACATCCTAGAAGCTGCCACCTGGAGTTCTGTACATACCTTCACCAAGCATTACCATTTGCCTATTTTCTCTAAATCCAGAGCTGGCATTGCCACTGCAGTCTTGCAGGGCCTTATAGCTGGTCCTAATGCTATCTAATTACCTCCTCCCATTCTTAGCTTTGGGAATCTACCCAAATGTGATGACTGCAACAGTGAAACACGAAGAACATAGTACAGTTGTGTACACTTACCATAAATGTAGATGTTCGAGTGTATTCACTGTTGCAGTCCTGGTTACCCTCCCTCCGGCCCCCTGACTTCTATTGACTACACTTCTATTCTTGTTTGCTATGCTTAAAGCTTTTTGGTGTATTTGCTTTTTTATTGGAGGTGTAACCTTGTATATAATTGCTTCCCATTATGGGGGCACCTGACATCTGGGGCAAGAAAAACTGTTAAAATGGCGTCTGCTGCATGCTTTATACCCCTGACTACCTGACATCATGGAAGATGAGACAGCAGCCGGCACAGGACCCGAGACTTTGATAATCAGGCCAACTGAGGGCTACTGCAAGCAGATAACCCAAATGTGATGACTACAACAGTGAATACACTTGAACATCTATATTTATGGTAAGTGTACACAACTGTAATTTCCTTCTACCTATGAGACATTCCATATTCAGGACACCCGTCAGTCTTCTGAGTCCTCTCCATAAAATCCACCACTGAGGTTCCTTGGAAACATATGTGTAAGAGGAGGCACATCGACTTTCCCAGGAGTCACTTACTGAAGACACTGATTTTGATGAAGGAGAGGGGTCTCGCTGATCACAACTTGAGGATATTTTATTTTATTTTACATTTGTTAACCGGGGGGTGTCTGACTGAGCCGAAAAGGCCCTTTTTCAGCAGAGGCCCATGGAAAAAAGCTCCACATAGAAAAATTACAGATACATTTAGATATTTAGACGTGATCAGTATACAAACAAATTACAATAGACATGTTTTTACAGCAGTATGCAGCACATCAACAGTTACAGTGGAGAGAACAAACAAGAAAATATTAATTTAAAAATAAAGGTCATTAATAGATTTGTGGTGTATAGCTGAAATTTGGAACGCAGGTAGAGTACATACATAGTACAAAGGTGTACAGTACATTGTAGATTAGCCAATGTTTGTGAGTAAGAGTGAAAACTATTATCAAGTACTCTAGGTTTAGTATGTGTACCTTATCTGCTTTCACTAACCCGGGGAGCATTCATGGCACTGCCAACTTTGCTTGAGATGTTGCCTAATGAGGTTTTTAAAGGAGGCGTTGGATGATGTGTTTTGTATGCTAGTGGGGAGAGAGTTCCATTTTTTAGCCACTGAACTACTATATAGTGTGTCCCCAAAGCTATTATAGCTGTTGGTGACTTCTAGTAGTAGTTTGCTTGGTGATCTAAGAGGCCTTTTGGCTGAGTGATGTTGTACTAGGTTTTTGAGGGCAGAACACTTATTGGGGAGGTAATAGATAGAATGACAGAGGCAGAGCTGATTATAGGTTAGAAGGTTGGGCAGTTCCAGGCAGTGGAGCTGTCTTAAAGCAATACAGTGATGAGTTCTATACGAGCAATTTGCAGCAAAGTGGGCAATTCTGTTATAGCAGGCTTCCATTTTGCTTAGTTCAGTTTTGTTAAGATTAGTTAGAATGGGAGATGCATAGAGTAGGGTGGATAGAAGTTGGGAGCTATCAATGGCTGATCTTGTGTTGTTGGTAAGAAATGTTTTGATACGGTAGAGTGATCCCAGTTTAGCATGTACTTTTTTAATAGTTAAATTTAGATGACTATCAAATTTTAGGTGGGAGTCTATGGTTATTCCCAATAGCTTAGCCTGTGCTACTGAAGCGATTGGAGTAGCATTTGTGGAGTAGGTAGTGAATTGACTTGTTATCAGTGTTTTTGTTAGAACTGGTTATAATCATAAGCTGAGTTTTCTTTGGATTGAGGATAAGTTGGGCTTTGGTAAGGTAGTTTCAATGTCAGAGAGTGCTAGTTGAGTTGTTTGCAGGAGGGTGGGAATGTTTTGTGCAGCACAGATTAAGGTAGTATCATCTGCATACTGATTGATAGATGCATGCTGTGTGGAGTTATGGAGGTCATTTGTGAAGATTGTGAATAGCAGTGGTCCTAAGATAGAACCCTGTGGACTCCTATAGTTATGGGCAGCTGAGGAGAGAGAATTTTCCCATTTTGCAGCTTGGTACCTGTCACCTAAGTAGCTTTGTAACCAGGTAAGAGTGGAATTTGATAGGTGATATTGGTTTAGTTTGTTTAGCTGGATTTGGTGTGAGACTGTGTCAAATATCTCATTTAGAGAGATCTTCAAACTAGTTCTGAGACAGAAAAGAGGTTGATCACAAGTCTTGCTGAGACTGTTAATTGTTCATTCTCAAAACCCTTAGGTTGATTCTTTCTACTCCCAGTACTTTTCTCAAGACCCAGCATCTTAAAAACATTTAGCCCTGTCCAAGATGGCGATCTCCACATCCTTGAATGTCCATCTGCCACTGAAGAAAAAAAATAAAGAGGCCTGAAACAGATTTGCATTTCAATGTTTCTGACTCTGATGTACCCACTGTGGTTGCAGAACCCACTGTACATCAGGTTGCTTCTCAGTTGCTCACTATCGAGATGCATTTGGAGGCTGGTATGGCTCCTGAGGCCTTGCAGACTTCCAATGCATTTGAGGAACCGCATCTCATCATTTCACAAAGACCACATGACATCCATTGAATTTTAGTTGTGGAAGAGATCCCAGGCTTTCTAATAGAAGTCAGACAGGGTTCCAAAGCTCTGCCCCTCATTCAGGTGCATGTCTTGCCTAAAAGAAAAAAAAACAGAAGACTAAGCATGTGGCCTGTCCAAGAGCAGCTAGGGAAAACGAGTCTTTGAAACCTCCTTCCTTTGAGTCTCCACAACCACACAACTGCAGGTTACCCCTCAAAAACCTACCCTGGTTTCCTCTTCTTTTGATGAGGAACAGGTCTACAACTCTGACTATTCTCTAGACTATTCCTCTCAGTTGTATTCTCCATTGCAAATCTCTTCTAACGAAAATAACTCTTTCTCACTGGATTCCCCCATTGAGGAAGCTTCCTTTGGGGAGACTATATAGAACATGATGAAGCACTTTGAATGGCAATCCTCACAGATTTCTGATGTTCAGAAGAGGTATTGCACCCTCTTTGGTATTACATCGTCCTGCCCTTGAGGCTTTCTAGGGAACCTTTCTGTCCACCTCTTGTGTACCTCATTCTCAACCACCGGTTCCTAAGAGACTAGTTTTACAAGGTGCCTGATTACCTAAAATATTTATACAAGAGCCCAGTGGCAGACTCCTCTGCAGTTACTCTCTGGTCTGATAAGCCGTCTAAGCTTCTGTTCAATGCAGATGCCTTCACTACTGACAAAGTTAGTAGGGCTGTGGATAGATGGGGAAGGAAGGTTTACTCCTCTGCTACCCATTCTTTTAGGGCAATTAATTACCAGACTTAAATGACAAAATACTTGATCTCTGTCCCGCATTCCCTAAACAAAGTTATACTGAACCCTTCTACAGCAGACTCTAAATATCAAATGCAGAGCTTACTATCGCAAGCTACTCAAATTGCCAGGCACAGTATTAAGAGCAGTTACAATGCTGTGGATGTTCATAGGATGATACTAGGCTATTTACCAGAGGCCCTTATAAGCTTAGACATGAATTTTGCCCATATTTCCACAAAGGCAGTACCTGTTTCCCCTGTCCAGCATGGACACAGGTGGGATGTCAGGGGTGTAGTTTCTGTTTTTCATCCAGTCATCCAGGTTCCTCTTAAAGAGGGCTAGTGAGGTACTCTGCTTGACATGGCAAGGGAGTCTATTTCACAGATGGGGTGTCTTTGGGACACAAGTCTATCCCACCAACAAGTTATATTAATGTCACAGACCAGGTTGAGACCTTGTGTGCAGGTTGTGTGAGTGGTGTTTGACTTATGGATATGCAGAAGCTCCATCAAGGCTGAGTCTGAGATGACCTTGTATGCCAGACACAGGTCACCTCCGAGCAGTCTGCATGAGACTGAGTACAGGGAACAGGGCTTTTAGCCTATCTGTATAAGATAGGTGTTTGAGACCATGGATTTTCCTGGTCAGGAACCTCTGTGGTCTCTCCAGCTGCTGCATGTGCTTGGCAAGGTACATGCCGAAAGGGACATTGTATTCAATAATGAATCTGATAAGGGAGGAGTACAGGGATGTTATGACCTCCTTGTTCCTGGATGAAATACCCTTACTTATGAGGTGGGCCATGTAGAAAGTCTTCCGTACAATGGAGGCAAAGTGGTATTTGTTCTATGGCAGCTGCCACTGGATCTGTCATTCCCAGTCATGCATGGCTTTGTAGTCTGCCTGTACCTGAAGATTTTACATTTAGGATTCTAGGACTTACAGTTTGGTCCTCAGGCAACCAGCATGTTTAAAACTCTCCAAGACCAAGGTAAGACCATGAAAGGCTGTAGACAAATCCTACTCTCTTCAGATGTTCTTCGTGTTTCACTGTTGCAGTCATTACATTTGGGGGTAATCTGCTGGCAGGTTGCCCTCAGTCAGCCTGATTAACAAAGTCTTGGGTCCTGCATCGGTTGCTGTCCCTTCTTCCATGATGTCAGATCGTCAGGGGTATAAAACATGCAGCCGATGCCATTACATCAGTCTTTCTTGCCGCACAGTGCCTGACGCAGAAGCCGTTTGCAAGTGCCGGTCGGCCGACTCCTGAAATTTTCATTTTCGAATTTCAGAACCGAAGTCTTCAACTAAAAGCTAAGTACCCCATTGGGGAAACTTTTCCTTGCTCCTTACCGATGTCAGTAAAAGTTAATAATTGTATTATTTGTGGGAAGCAAATACCTCATAAGGATTTTCTTTTGTACTGTATTCCTTGCCTAGGCCCTGACTGCGACGTACCTTGCTCTCAGTTTTGTGTTTTATTTAATCAGCGCACTATCCATCTCCGGTACATTTTTGCTTCGAAATATTTCGGTTCTCGGTTTAATTATCCAAAAATGATGTTGGTTAGCCATCCGACTACCAGAATACCGAAAAAACGCAAAGAAAAAGACAGAGACAGGTCATTGAGGTCCAAAACTGCAGACGACGCTTCTTCTAAGCCAGTTGCCAGTTCGCCAGTACTGAGTGAGGTGCTTTCGCAGCCCCTGATACACGCTACTTCTGATTCGCAGGCCTCTACTGAGACCCATTCGGAGTCCGGTATGCCGCGAGATACTTCACCTATGGAACCCGTGGATGTCTCTACCTTGGATTGGTCTGGAGCCGCTGTGGAGGCACCAGCTTCTGAGGGTGTATTCAGGCCTACAGACTTGCATATTAAACCGACTCCGACTTCAGTACTAAGGCCTAAATCTCGATCTATGTCTAAAAAAACAATGCCCAGGCCACATGTTCAGGCCCTTATGCCTAAAAACCAAGTGATCAAAATGGCTGAAGATTTAATTACTCTAATCAGGTGTAGTCACCCCCCCCCCCTTTCTAAGAGGCCTAGGGCTGAACTTGACTATGAATCTTCTGAACAGGACTCTGTTTCTTCTGACTCTTCTAATGATCTGGATTTGTCCATACCTACGTATGAGGACTCTGATGCAGAGGATTCCATTCCCTCTGCTCCTCCACCTGAGGATTTTTCTTTTGGGGAAACTTTACATACCTTAAGGGGGCATTTCCACTTGGAAAGTCAGGATTTTTCTGAATCTAAAAACAAGCTTAGGGATTTCTTTCTTCTTCCTCAGCATAGGCTTTTGGCTATACCTCCTGTACTAGACATTGTTGATGATGTGTTTTCGGAATTCAGTATGGCCCCTGATTCCTTGCCTCCGGCCCCTAGTAAACCAGACAGGTACTACAAGGTTCCTGAGTCCCACAAATTCCTTTTTAAAAATCCTGTTGCGGACCCTGAAACCATTTCTCAGGGGCCCAAGGGCATTAAGGCGTCTACTGCTAAAAATCCTACCCCTTCTGATAGAGACTCCAGGGTGCTGGATAGATGGGGTAAAAAGGGTTATACTTCTGCAACCTTGGCACTCAGGGCTTTAAACTGTCAATTCCATATACTAAAATATCAACAGCATATCATGGGACTGCTTAAACAGAAAATTATATTGATTTCTGACTGTGTGGAAAATAAAGATTTACAGGATTTATTGTATTCAGCTGAACAAGTTAGAAAACATACTTTGCAATGTGGTTTTCATTCTTTAGAGGCCTCTTGCTGGGCTGCAGTTACTGGGTCAGTGCTTAGAAGGTATGTTTGGCTTAAGGAGCAATCTCTGTCTGATCATGTTAAAGCAAAACTGTTGGATGCTCCTTTGCAGCAGGACCGTCTGTTTGGCAATAAGGCTGAAGAAGTTCTAAAAAAGATGGAAGATAAAGCTAAATCTATGCAAACTGTGAAAGATTTCTTACAAGTACAACCTCCTAGATTTAGTAGGCACTGGCCTACTAAGAACTGGTCTTTTCCAGCTCCTTCCAGAGCCACTCAAGCCAAACCCAGACATTCCAAAAGTACCAGGTTTCAGTCCCAAGGGACTTTCAGAACTAAGCAATGGGGTGCTTCCACTTCCAAATCTGGAAATAAGACTCCACCCTATGGTAAACAGTCTCAATAAATTTCCTTTTAATTTACCAAGCACTTACCTCTTAGCCACCCCTTTGGGGGGAAAACTGGCTCTTCATGCAAAAAACTGGCAACTTATAACCCAGGACAAATGGGTTTTAAATATAGTGTCCCAGGGATACAGATTTCATTTCCACACGTTGCCAACTCCAAACGGGTGGCCAGACCTTTCCCCAAATCAGAGGGCAGAGGCTCAGAAACAAGTACTTTCCCTCCTAAACCTGGGGGAAATTCAGCTAGTACAAGAAGAGGAAAAGGGACAAGATTTCTATTCCAGACTTTTCCTGGTACCCAGAAAAGGCAAATCATGGCGTCCAATTCTCGACGTGTCTACTCTAAACACCTTTCTGGACATTCCAAAATTGAAGATGCTGACTCTTCACCAGTTACTTCCTTTGCTAGGCAAAGAAGCCTGGTTGGTAACTCTAGATTTAAAAGAGGCTTACCTGCATATCCCAATCAAGGAATCTTGACGAAGATACCTACGCTTCAAAGCAGGCTACTTGCATTATCAGTTCTCTGCACTGCCCTTTGGCTTGTCTACTGCACCCAGGGTATTCACAAAGTGCCTGGCTCCAGTAATTGCATTTTGCATGTAAAGAAATATTCAAATATCCATACCTGGACAATTTTCTAATTCAGGCAGAAAACCAGGCCGTTTTTCTAAAACATCTGGCGTTTGTAAAAGGGGTTCTAAGTTGTCTAGGGTACACCATAAACGAAAAGAAATTACAACTGGCACCCTCTCAAAAAATTACATTCCTGGGTGCAAGCTTGAATACAACTGCCCAGATGGCTGTAATTACACCAGAAAAGCAAATTCATTTGGTGACTTACTTTATACAGGTGGCCACAAAAACCCCGCTATCTGCAAGACAAATACTGCAAGCCTTGGGGTTCATGGCCTCCTGCATTCTTCTAATTCCATATGCAAGACTGCATATGAGGAAACTTCAGTGGTACTTAAAAGGTTTATGGAGTCAACATTGTCACAGCCTGGAAACAGTGATTCCTATCATACAGAGGCCTTCCACCAGAACAAGGGACTGCCATTCACACCACCCCCTGCAGCCCAAACCATAACTACAGATGCATCAAACTATGCATGGGGGGCTCATCTGGCAGGGAAGTGCATTCAGGGCAAATGGAGACCAAATCAAATGCACCTTCATAGCAATCAAAAATAAATGCTAGCTATACAGAATGCACTGACAGCCTTCAAGGACTACCTTCAACCAGGACAACTAATGATAAAGACAGACAACACCACGGTTATGTGGTACATAAACAAGCAGGGGGGTACACATTCCTACCCCTCTGCAGACTAGCCATGGCATTGTGGAACACGGCCTTGAGCTACCAAGTACAACTACAGGCTCAATTCCTGCCAGGAAAGCTGAATATTCTGGCAGATGAACTAAGCAGAAATCTCATGGACCCACACAAATGGAAACTGGAACCACCGATTTTCAACATGTTGACATGCAAATGGGGGAGCCCAGACATAGATCTTTTTGACTCACCCCAGAACTACCAGTTGGACAAATTTTGCACAAGAACACTTCATAAAAAAGCCTGGAATGTGGAAGCTCTGTCCTTCAGCTGGAAAAACCTATCAGTCTATGCCTTTCCCCCTCTGCTCTCCCAAAATTCTACTAAAAGTCAAACAGGACAAACCAAACATGATTTTGATTGCTCCAGACTGGCCTCGCCAACACTGGTACCCACTCCTGCGCAGTGTGTCACAAATTTCTCCATGGCATCTGCCTCAGACACCTTCCTTACTGTCTCAGCAGGAGAACCAAATTCTGCACCGTCCGCTCCAAACATTGAATCTTGCAGCTTGGCTAATCATTTAATTTCCCCCTTAGCACCCCTCAGCAAACCTGTGATGGATGTCATTTTGGAGGCGAGAAGACCTAGTACTAGAAAATATTATGCTGACAAATGGAAAAGATTCTGTGCCTGGAATCAATCTCAAGGGATGAGCACAGCAGCGCCCAATTTACCTCAGATTTTGCAATACTTAACTGAGATGCTTCACAATGGCCTGTCTTTTTCTTCCATAAAAATCCATGCCTCAGCCATTTCAGCTCATTACAACACAGAACCCCACACACACACACACACACTTTTCTCATCCTTTGCTAAAGCAGTATCTCAGAGGGGCCAAAAACTTGAGACCACTCAGGAGAGCTCCAACTCCTGGCTGGGACCTTAACTTTGTATTGGAGAAACTGTATCTCCTTTCGCGCCTGCTGCTACTGCAGACTTAAAATTTCTTTCCTGGAAAACAGCCTTCCTTTTAGCAATCACTTCAGCTAGAAGGATATCTGAATTACAGGCTCTTATGGCAGTGGTGCCTTTCATCATCTTTCATGCGGACAGGGTGTCACTCAGGACAAATCCATCCTTCATGCCCAAGGTGGTATCCAGTGTGGTTCTTAATCAGTCCATTCATTTGCCAACTTTCTTTCCCAGTTCACAGAACAAGGGGGAGTGGATTCTGCATTCATTGGATGTACACAGACAACTTAGATTCTACTTGGACAGGACTAAATCTCGAAGAAAACCTGAACAACTGCTGGTAGCATTTGCTGCAGGGGCAGAGGGGAAGACTATTTCAAAACAAACCATTTCTAAATGGATAAGCCATTGCATTAGTTTCTGCTATAAGCACCATGGAAAACCTATCCCCCAGGGGATCAGATCTCATTCCACTAGGGCTGCATCTACTTCTACAGCCTTTCTCAGAGGTGTTCCTACCAGGGATATTATTGAAGCTGCTACCTGGAGTTCATTTCATACTTTCACCAAGCGTTATCACTTACCAATTTTCTGTAAATCCAGAGCTGGCTGTGCCACTGCTGTTTTGCATAGCCTTTTAGCTGATCCTAATGCTGTATAAATCCATCCTCCCAACTGTAGCTTTGGGAATCTATGCAAATGTAATGACTGCAACAGTGAAACACGAAGAACATAGTACAGTTGTGTACACTTATCATAAATGTAGATGTAAGAGTGTATTCACTGTTGAAATCATGGTTACCCTCCCTCCAGCACCCTGTTTTTCTCTTACTATACCTATACTTTCCTTTACTATGCTTAAAAGCCTTTTTGGTGTATTTGCTTTTGTTTGGAGGTATATTTTTGTGTTTTTAATTACTTATATATTTGGCTCCCCATTTGGGGGGCACCTGACATCTGGGGCAAGAAAAACTGATGTAATGGCATCGGCTGCATGTTTTATACCTCTGATGACCTGACATCTTGGAAGAAGGGACAGCAACTGATTCAGGACCCAAGACTTTGTTAATCAGGCCGACTGAGGGCAACCTGCCAGCAGATTACCCCCAAATGTAATGACTGCAACAGTGAATACACGCGAACATCTATATTTATGGTAAGTGCACACAACTGTACTTTCCTAGATACCATAGGAACTACCCATCTAAATCTATCTCCTTCATAAGAGGAGATACCAGGACATTTCAGAAACAAAGCAAAACCCTTTAGGAAAAGGTACCCTGAAAAAGCCCTTAGAAAACCTCCAAAGTCATGGCAGCTCAATTAAGACTCAAAGGATTCCAGATGTTCCCTACCTCAATGATTGGCTCTGCACCGTCCCAACCAGGCATTACTTGCTTCATATCTCCAGCTGTCTAGGTATTACAGTAAACTTTGCCAAATCGAAGCTGACACTTGTACAGACTATGGAATTTACAGAAACTCAACTGGATACTATGACTCAAGAGGTTTCTCTATACCATTTTTCCTTCTCTTTGTCAAAAAGTAGAAAATTCCTCATGTTCCATCCAGTCAATGGGAACTTAACAGCAGCAGCAGTTTCCAAGATGCTAGAAAGAGTCATCCACTGGTCCCCAGAGAACAGCTGGAATCCGGAGTCTGCTCAGGATACTTGTTAGTGCCCAAGGAAAACAGGGCACCTGTGACCCATTCTCGACCTGAGTTGTTTGAGCCAGTATGTTATGCAGACAATATTCTAGATAGTCACACACCAGTTTGTATTTCCTCTATTGAGGAAGGACAATTGAATATGATGTATAGAACTCAGACGCATATAGATCTCAAGGATACATACCGTCTTGCAAAGATATCATTATTAGCTCAGAGCCCTGCCATTTGGTCTCAGCACACCTCCCAGTGTTTTCACCAAAGTTATGATAGTAGAAACAACGTAACCACCTACTGGGATCCAGGTTTAGCCATAACTAGATGATTTGCTCCTCACCACTACAGCCAACAATCTCTTATTACACCACTGGGACTTTCTGCTCCAACTCACACATGATCCAGGCATCACAGTTAAAATGACCAAAAGCCAGCTTACTCCATCCCGGCAGAGTTTATCAAATGCTACATGAACAGAAGCTTACAGATTGCCTACCTTCCAGTCTCTAGGGTGCTTTCCCTCCATTTTACTGTGGTTCAAATTCTTCACCACCCCCTGTCCACCAGCAAGGCTGATCCATGTGTTGGGCATAATGGCATCCACAATCCTCGTGGTCCCACTCACTACATTTTACATGAGAGTTCTTCAGTGGATTTTAGTGGTATAGTGGTCCCAAGGCTTTTATCCACTTCATGCCAAAGTTAGACTTATTCAAATTTGCAGGCAACACCTGTCTTGGTGGATAACATCTCTTCTGTGGCATATGGGTAGCCATTCCTAATCGACCTCCCTGTGGCAGCAGTGACGATGGACTCTTCTCGCCTACTGTATGTGTGTGTGTGGGGGGGTGCACTTTGCAGGGAAGACTGGCCGGGGCACTTGATCACATATGGAGGTCAACTTTCTTATCAATGTTCTGCATATGCGAGTAGTCCTTTTAGTGTTGAAGATCTTTCAGGATGCTCTCTCCAGAAGTATGATCCAGGTGCAGACGGACAGTATGGTGGTAGTCTGGTACATCAACAAACATGGAGGAACCCAGTTCTACCCACTAGCTGAGAAGGGATCCATATTACAACACCAAAGATTCTGTATATCGAATGGCTTAAAGGCCTTAAATGCTGGACCTCAAAGTCACTATTGTGGTGGGCTGCACCCCCCCACAACCCCCACTAATTATATATACCAACTCCAAGATCGCACTACCGTGAAGAAAGGGCAAATATTCTGATCGTCTCTGTACTGCGATCTCACAAAAAGCACATCGAGGAGCAGCATTTCCGACGTTAAAGATGTTCGATGTTAAGCCTCTTCAATTTCATAATATGAACCTGCTGAGAAGCCATGAGAGTCTGGCTATGGGCAATGTCTTCACACCACTTTCTAATAGCAACTTGTATCCTAGGGTCTTCCATTATCGTGGCAGACAAGTCAAGCAGGTCTGTCTTGATGCCTCATGAGTTGTCTTTCAATCCAGTAGTGATGCCTTGATCTTCAGTCGCTGTGACCTGTTTGCATCTCACCTAATCCACAAGTGCAGCAGTTACTTTGTCCTGATCCCTCCGCTGGGACAGTCACTGAAGGATGTTCTAGCCTACAATTGGCCTGTGGGTCTCCTTTATGCCTTTCCCCTATTGCCTTTTATGAACAAGTTTATACAGAAAGCAAGAATGTGCAAGGCCAAGGTGATCCTCGTTGCCCTTTTCTGGTCTGGTCAGAAATGTTTTCCTTTCCTGTGGTCTCTTCTAATGCATTCTCCGTGGAAGCTGTGGTTATGCATATTCTGTCAGCATCCCAGAAACATACCACTACAAAAGTGTACTGCAGCAAATGGAAGATGTTTTCTATTTGGGTGGCTTCCAAGGGTGTAGATCCCTTTTCTGCTCCTGTTCTCTCCATCCTAGAATTTTTATCAGAATTTTTTCACAATGGGTTCAGTTACTCAGCTGTAAAAGTTCAATTGGTAGCCATATCTGGCTTTCATATATGCCAGAACAACACATCTGTAGCTTCGCTGAGGGTTTGTAAAGCTTTCCTGAAGGGAACCTTTCTTCTTCGATCTCCTGTCAGAGATCTGGTCCCCCCTTGGGATATTACCATCATATTACAAGCATTGATTTGAGTCAGCAGCACCAGTGGATTTAAATTTCCTCTCTTCTGAAACAATTATTTCTGATGACTGTCACTTCAGTTAAACAGATAACAGAGATGCAAGCACTATCCTGCAAAACACTGTATTTTTTTAAAAAGGACAGAGTTTTACTAAGAACTAATACATCCTTCCTTCCTATGGTGGCATCCAAAGCTAATTTAAAACAGTCAATAAATCTACCAGTCTTTTTTCCATGATTTTCAAACACAAGTGAATATGTGCTTCATATGCTGGACCTTCATCATCAGCTTAGGTTCTTTCTCCATAGAACTAAACCTTTCACAAAGTCAGGTCAACTGTTTGTGGCATTCTCCAAGCCTGAATTGGGCAAAGCAGTGGCTAAAGCTACTCAGTCTAGACGGTTATCTGAATGTATTTAATTTGTGTATAACAAAAAGGGTTTGTGTGTACAATCTAAACCAAAAGCTCACTCCACAAGGGCAGTAGTAACCTCTACAGCCTTAATCAACCGATTATCTATTAATGATATCTGCGCAGTATTTCATAAATTTTTTATATCGTTGTAGACTAGATGAACAGTCTAGATCTTGTTCATCCTGTGGCTCTACTATCCTCAGGAGTGTCCTTCCTTGATACCACTTGGGCATATATGCTTAGGAATCTGTGCCGTAGTTGAAGTGCATGAAAATAGACAACACTGGATACAAAAGTTTTGCACTTACCATAACAATAAATCCATGTTGTCTTATTTTCATTCAGTTCAACATCTGTCCCACCTGCTCCCTGCCAAATTGTCACAAGTAGGACTTCAATGACCGGTCAGCTTTGGTATTCCCTATATATGATCTGTCATTAGTGACAGTGTCTTATAGCCCTGCCAGTTTTTTTGTCACACATTATGGAACTGTTCCTGAGTGGGAGCTGTTTCAATAGTGTGGCAGCTGTCACTCAGGACCAGCTCCGTAATGTGTGACAGAATAGTGTCAAACAGTTAATAGTGTATAATTACATTGATTTAATTTTAGATATATTTTCTTCAGTGGCAAATTCTACCTGAAGTAGTAGAGTGGAGTTCAGGGAATTATCTGTAGGGGAGGAGTTGGAGCCTTGGGACCAGGCAGAAATCAGACAACATGGATCTGTCTTTATGGTGAGTATATCACAGGATGTTACTAGGCTATTGGCCCTGAGCTCCTTATAAGCCTAGCCAAGAGTTTAGCCCTTGTTTAGACAAGTCAGCACCCAAAGCCCCTGTCCAGCAGGCACACAGATGGAATCCCAGGGATGTATTTTCTGTTTTCCATCCAGTTATCCAGGTTGCGCTTAAAAAATGGATAATGAGGTACTCTGCTTGACATGGAGAGGGAATCTGTTCCATAGATGGGGGAGTCTCTGTCCTACCAGCAAATCCTATTGATGTCACAGACCAGGTTGAGGTCACTCATGTGGGTTACTCGAGTGGAGCTTAACTTGCTGATATGCAGCAGTCCCATCAAGGCGGGGTCTGAGATTGCTTTGTATGCCAGACAGAGGTCACCTCTGAGGAGTCTGTATGAAACTGAGTAGAGGGATGGGGCTTTTAGCATATCTGTGTAGGGTAGGTGTTTGAGGCCCTGGATTCTCCTGATGAGGAACCTCTGTGGCCTCTCCAACTGCTGCATGTGCTTTGTGAGGTACATGCCGAAGAGGGCATAGTACTCAATAACTGGCCTTATAAGGGAAGAATACAGGGATGTTATGACCTGTTTGTCCCTGTATGAGATACCCTTACTTATGAGGTGGGCCATGTAGAAAGCTTTCTGTACAATGGAAGCAACATGGTGGTCAAAAGTCAGGTTGCTATATGTCAAGCCAGCCTCAGCTTCAAAGACACAGCTTTAAAGACAAAGAAACAAGTACAGCATTCTCCTGGACAGACTTCCATGCTTAAGAAACAGGTGCTTAAAATGGCCGAAGACCTAATTACTTTGATCTGGGGTTCCCATCCTCCTCCTGATAAGAGGCCTAGGCAAGAGACAGAATATGACTCTTCTGATCAGGTTTCAATTTCCTCTGATTCTTCTTCTGAACAGGGATACTCTTTTCCTCATTATGAGGATTCTGATGCTGAAGAATCTATTCCTTCAGCCTCTCCTCCTGAGGATTATTCTTTTGGGGAACCCTGCATACCATGAGGGAGCATTTTCACTGGGAGAGCCAAGATTACTCAGAATCTAAGAAAAGGCTCAGAGACTTTCTTTTACTACCTCAGCACAGACCTCTTGCTGTTCCACCCAATCTAGACATTGTAGATGATGTATTTTTAGAGTCTGGCCTGTCTCCTGACTCTTTACCCCCTGCACCTGCTAAGCCAGACAGATACTACAGGGTTCCAGACTCTCATAAATTTCTATATAAAAACCCTGCTGCTGACCCAGAAACTATATCTCAGGGTCCCAGAGGGGTCAAGGCTTCCACTGCAAAAAACCCTGTCCCCTGTGATAGGGATTCTAGGGCATTGGACAGATGGGGGAAAAACGTTTACACTTCTGCTACCTTGGCTGTAAGGGCTTTAAATTGTCAGTTTCATATGCTTAAATATCAGCAATACTTAATGTCACTGCTTAAACAGAAAACGTTGACAAATTCTGAATGTTCTGATAACAAGGAAATGCAGGATTTATTGCATGCAGCTGAACAAGTGGGAAAGCATACTTTGCAATGTGGTTTTGATTCACTGGAGGCCTCTTGCAGGGCCGCTGTTACGGGTTCTTTTATTAGAAGGCATGCTTGGTTAAAGGAACACAATCTGCCTGATCATGTTAAAGCAAAATAATTGGATGCTCCATTACAGCATGATACTTTGTTTGGTGTTAAGGCAGAAGAGGTGTTGAAGAAAATGGAGGATAAAGTGAAATCCATTCAGACAGTTAAGGATTTCCTACAGGTACAGCCACCCAGATTTAGCAGGAACTGGCCTACAAAGAATTGGTCCTTTCCAGTGTCAGACAGTCCACAAAGAGGCAGATACAGATGCCCCAGATGCAGATCTCAGCCCCAAGGCTCATACAGGCCTAAACAATGGGGTGCTTCTACCTCCAAAAGCAGAGAAGACAAATCACAACCATACAGGAAACAGTCCCAATGAGTTTCCTCTGCCAGAACCAAGCACTTATCTTTTGGCAGCCCCCTTAGGGGGGAAACTAGCACTTTTTTCACCAAATTGGCACATAATTACCCAGGACAAATGGGTCTTGAACATAGTGTCTCAGGGCTACAGGTTCCACTTTCACACCCTGCCAAGAGCAAAAGGTATGCCAGACCTGCCACACAATCAATGGGCAGAGGCACAAAAGCAACTTTCATCCCTCATGGACATGAGGGCCATTCAACAAGTACCACAACAAGAGCAGGGACAAGGATTTTACTCAAGACTTTTCTTGGTGCCCAGAAAGGACAAAGGCTGGAGACTAATACCGGACCTGTCTATACTAAACACATTTCTGGACGTTCCAAAATTCATAATGTTGACTCTGCAGCAGCTACTGCCCATGCTGGGCAAGATGGCTTGGCTCTTAACTTTGGACCTAAAAGAGGCATACCTGCATGTCCCAATCAGACAATCTTGCAGAAGGTACCTCAGCTTCATAGCTGGCTCAATGCACTACCAATTCTCTGCACTGCCCTTTGGCTTATCTACTGCGCCCAGGGTCTTCACAAAATGCCTGGCACCAGTAATTCCTTTTTGCAGACAAAAAGGAATTCAAATATATCCTTACTTGGACGACTGCCTTATTCAAGCAGAGAACAAAGACATCCTACTAAAGCATCTGGCATTTGTAAAAAGATTACTAATTTGCCTAGGGTACACAGTAAACAAAAAGAAATCAAAACTAGTACCCTCTCAAGAGATAATATTCCTGGGTGCAAGCTTAAATACAACTGCCCAGATGGCTTATCTCACGCCAGACAAACAAAGGCAACTGACTTCTTACTTCAAAATGTTGGCAACAAAGACCCAGTTATCTGCAAGGAAAATTCTGCAGGCTTTGGGCTTCATGGCATCCTGCTAATTCTATATGCCAGACTATGTATGAGGAAACTACAATGGTATCTAAAAAGTGTTTGGACTCAACATTGTCACAGCCTGGAAACATTAATTACCCTCATTCCCTGCCTGCAACAGGAGTTTCGATGGTGGACACAGGCCTGTCACCACAACAAGGGACAGCCATTCACTTTACCCACAGCCAAGCAGACACTAACAACGGATGCATCAGATTATGCCTGGGGGGCACACATGGCAGGAAAATGTATTCAGGGCACATGGCCTGCAAGCCAGATGCATCTTCATATCAATCAAAAAGGGATGCTAGCGGTTCAGAATGCCCTGACAGCTTTCAAGGATCTTCTTCATCCAGGACAACTACTGATAAAGATGGACATTACTACAGTCATGTGGTACATAAACAAGCAGGGAGGCACACATTCCTACCCTCTCTGCAGACAAGCCATGACTTCGTGGGACACAGCATTGACTTGTCAAGTTCACCTGCAAGCACAATTCTTGCCAGGAAAAATAAATACTCTGGCAGATGAACTAAGCAGAAACCTCATGGATCCCCACAAGTGGAAACTGGATCCACAAGTCTTCAGCATGATAACAAGGAAATAGGGATGCCCAGACATAGATCTATTTGCCTCACCTCACAACTGCCAAGTACAGAGATTCTGCACAAGGATTTATCACAAGCAAGCATGGAAAGTGGATGCCCTATCCTTCAGCTGGAAATACCTAACAGTATATGCCTTTCCTCCACTGCCTCTCCTCCCCAATGTACTCCTAAAGGTCAGACAAGAGAAGCCAAAAATGATTGCCCCAGACTGGCCACGCCAGCACTGGTACCCAATCCTAAAGAACTTGATCAAGGTCCAGCCTGGACATTGCCTTAAACTTCTCACTTACTGACCCAACAAAACAATCAGATCCTGCACAGTCAACTCAGGACCCTAAATCTGGCAGCATGGCAGATAATATAGCCATTCAGAACACTCCTCTTTCAAAAGCTGTAATGGATGTTATCTTGGAGGCCAGGAGGCCCAGTACCAGAAAATCTTATGCAGAAAAATGGAAGAGATTTTGTGCTTGGAACCAGGAACAAGGAATTGACACGTTTGTACCAAATATTCCTCAGATTTTACAATACCTAACTGAGATGATGGACAAAGGCCTATCCTTTTCATCAATTAAGATTCATGCCTCTGCTACAGTATGGAACCACCTGTCTTTTCTCATCCTTTAATAAGGCAGTACCTCAATGGGGCAAAAAACATAAGACCACCAAGGAGAGCACCAATACCTGCATGGGACCTCAATTATGTCTTGGAAAAACTCACACTGCCTCCTTTTGAGCCAGCCTTAACAGCTGATATAAAATTCTTATCCTGGAAAACACCTCTGCTCCTAGCAATAACCTCTGCAAGACGAGTCTCGGAGTTACAGGCACTCATGACTGTGGAACCTTTTATCATTTTCCATCCAGACAGGGTTTCTCTGAGGACGAACTCTACATTTATGCCTAAGGTGGTGTCCAGTGTGGCCCTTAACCAAACCATTCACTTGCCTACCTTTTATCCTAACCCACAGAACAAGGGTGAGAGACTTCTGCATTCTTTGGACATACACAGACAGCTACGCTTCTACTTGGACCGAACTAAAGCTTTCAGAAAGACTGAGCAACTTTTAGTGGCATATGCTGCAGGATCACAAGGAAAGGCTATCTCAAAACAGAATATTTCAAAATGGATAGGCCATTGCATTCGTTTCTGCTACTCACTGCATGGCAAATCAGTGCCTAAGGGCATTAGGCCACATACTACCAAAGCAGTAGCCACTTCAGCAGCCTTCCTCAGAGGAGTACCAACCAAAGACATCTTAGAGGCTGCAACTTGGAGTTCAGTTCACACTTTTACAAAGCACTACCACTTACCTCTCTACTCTAAATCCAGAGCAGGCTTTGCCACTGCAGTTCTGCAGGGCCTCATAGCCTCTCCTAATCCTATTTAGCCCAGCCACCCATCCTCAACTTTTGGATTCAACCCAGGAGTAATGACTGCACCAGTGAAACACGATGAACATAGTACAGTTGTGTACCTACCATAAATGTAGATGTTTGAGTGTATTCACTGTTGCAGTCCAGGTTACCCGCCCACCATCCCCCTTTCATTTGCTGGGTTTTATCTGTACTTCTCTATTCTATACAACCTATGTGGTGTATTTGCTTGTAGATGAAGGAAATGTTTACTTTAGTGCATGCATGTTTATTGGTATAATATATTTAGCCTACCCTTTTGGGGGCACCTGACATCTGGGGCAAGAAAAACTGAAGAAAATGGCATCGGCTGCATCTTTTATACCCCTGGCGCACTGACGTCAGGGAAGAGGTGACAGCAACCGACGCCGGACCAAGACTTTGGAATTCAGGCAGACTGCGGGTAGCCTGCCAGCAGGATAACCCAAGTGTAATGACTGCAACAGTGAATACACTTCAACATCTACGTTTATGGTAGGTACACAAATGTACTTTCTCTGCACTTGCCTTTGGCTTATCTACTGCACCCTGGGTATTCACAAAGTGTCTAGCTCCAGCCATTGCATTTTGCAGGCAGAGAAATATTCAAATATACCCATACTTGTCTGATTCAGGCAGAAAACCAGGACTTGCTATTACAAAATCTGGCATTCGTAAAGAAATTTCTAACCCCACTGGGGTACACCATAAATGAAAATAAATCTCATCTAGTACCCTGCCAGCAGATTGTATTCCTGGGAGCAAGCTTGAACACAAATTCCCAGATGGCTTTCCTCACTCCAGAGAAACAAGTTTATTTGACAACCTACTTCAAACTATTGGCCACAAAACCCCAGCTATCTGCAAGGAAAATTCTGCAAGCCCTGGGGTTCATAGCCCCTTGCATTCTACTAATTCCATATGCAAGATTGCATATGAGAAAACTACAGTGATATCTAAAAACCGATGGTGTCAACATTCTCAGGACCTGAAATCAATGCTTCCTATCATTCCTTGTATAAAGACAGAGTTCCTTTGGTGGGCAGAGGCCTGCTACCACAACAAGGGGCTCCCTTTCACTCTACCCCCCTGCCACCCAAACCCTAACAACAGACACATCAGACTATGCATGGAAGGCTCACTTGGCAGGGCAGTGCATTCAGGGAAAATGGAACCCGAGACAGATGCACCTGCATGTCAGTCAAAAAGAAATGTCAGCTGTACAGAATTCCCTGACAGCCTTCAGAGACCACATTCTTCCAGGACAACTATTGGTAAAGACAGACAACACCACAGTTATCTGGTACATAAACAAGCAGGGGGGAATCTACTCGTACCCTCTCTGCAAACTAGCCATGGCTCTGTGGAACACAGCCTTGAGCTACCAAGTGCACCTACAAGCTCAGTTCCTGCCAGGCAAGCTAAATTCACTGGCAGACGACTTAAGCAGAAATCTCATGGACCCACACGAATGGAAACTAGAACCAAAAATATTCAACTTCTTGAGGAACAAATGGGAGACTCCAGAGGTAGACCTGTTTGCCTCCCCCCAGAACTACCAGTTGGAAAAAGTCTGCACCAGAACCCCCCACAGTCAAGCTTGGAAAGTGGATGTCCTATCCTTTACCTGGGAAAGCCTCTTGGTTTATGCCTTTCCCCCTCTGCCTCTCCTCTCGAAGGTTCTGCTAAAGATCAAACAGGACAAGCCAAGGACAATACTGATTGCACCAGACTGGCCACGGCAGCACTGGTACCTCTTCTTGCACAATATGACACTGCTGGAACCATGGCACCTGCCTCAGACCCCTTCCCTGCTGTCCCAGCAGGCGGGCCAGATTCTGCACCCTCAGCATCAAACCCTGAACCTTGCAGCCTGGCTAATTCCTTGAGCTCTCCAATAGCATCCCTCAGTAAGCAGGTGCTAGATGTCATTCTGGAGGCAAAGAGGCCTAGTACTAGAAAATCCTATGCTAAAAAGTGGAAAAGATACAGTTCCTGGAGCCAGACTCAGGGGATGGGCACAATGGTGCCCAACTTACCTCAAATTCTTCCGTACTTAACAGAAATGCTCCACAAGGACCTATCCTTCTCGTCAATTAAAATTCATGCCTCTGCCATTTCAGTTCATTATAATACTGAGCCACCCCTCTTCTCTCACCCCCTGCTAAAACAATTCCCTAGAGGGGCCAACATTTTAAGACCCCAGGAGAGCCTGTACTCCAGCCTGGGACCTTAACTTTGTATTGGAAAAGCTCACTCCCCCCCCCCCTTTGAGCCAGTTGCAACAGCAGAGTTGAAATTCCTTTCTTGGAAAACAGCCCTTCTTCTAGCCATCACTTCAGCAAGAAGAGTGTCTGAATTACAGGCCCTCATGGCAATGGAACCCTTCATTATCTTCCATGCAGACAGAGTTTCCTCAAGACCAATCCTTCCTTTGTGCCCAAGGTGGTGTCTAGTGCGGCCCTGAATCAGTCCATTCATTTGCCTACTTTTTTCCCTAATCCTCAAAACAAAGGGGAACGAATACTGCACTCTCTGGACGTGCACAGACAACTTAGATTTTATTTGGACAGGACTAAGCCTCTCAGAAAATCTGAACAGCTGCTAGTTGGTTTTGCTGCAGGGGCAAAGGAAAGGCCATTTCAAAGCAAACCATTTCCAAATGGATAGACCATTGTGTTCATTTCTGCTACAAGCACCATGGAAAACCTACCCCACAGGGCATAATGTCACATTCCACTAGGGCTGCATCTACCTCTGCAGCCTTTCTCAGAGGAGTCCCTACCAGGAACATCCTAGAAACTGCTACCTGGAGCTCTGTACATACCTTCACCAAGTATTACCACATGCTTTTTTTTTCTAAATCCAGAGCTGGTTTTGTCACTGCAGTCTTGCAGGGCTTAATAGCTGGCCCTAATGCTCTCTGACTTCCTCCCCTCTTCCTTAGCTTTGGGAATCTACCCAAATGTGATGACTCCAACAGTGAAACACGAAGAACATAGAACAGTTGTGTACACTTACCATAAATGTAGATGTTCGAGTGTATTCACTGTTGCAGTTCTGGATGTTCTTCATGTTTCACTGTTGCAGTCATTATGTTTGGGTAATCTGCTGGCAGGTTGCCCTCAGTCGGCCTGAATTCCAAAGTCTTGGGTCCTGCGTCGGTTGCTGCCTTCTCTTCCATGACGTTAGGTCGTCAGGGGTATAAAACAAGCAGCCAACGCCATTTTCTTCAGTCTTTCTTGCCACGTGGTGCCCGAAGCAGAAGCATTTTGCAAGTGCTGGTCGGCCGACTACTGAAATATTCGAGTTTGAGTTTCAGAACCGAAGTCTTCACTAAAGCTAAGTACCCCATTGGGGAAACTTTATTCTTGCTCCTTACCAATGTCAGAAAAAGTCAATAATTGTATTACTTGTGGGAAGCAAATACCTCTTAAGGATTTCCATTTATACTGTATTCCTTGCCTAGGCCCTGATCATAACGTGCCTGGCTGTCAGTTTTGTGCTAGATTTAACCAACGCACTATTAAGTGTCGGTATATTTTTGCATCAAAGTATTTTGGAAACAGATTTAACTATCCTGAAATGTCGCTGGATTGCAATCCGACTACCGGAGTACATGCAAAAATGCAAAGGAAAGGACAGAGACAGGCAGTCGAGATCCAAAACCGACGAAGCTTCTCCTAAGCCATTCGCCGGTTCGCTGGTACTCAGTGAGGTGCTTTCACAGCCCCTGATACTCGCTACCTTCGAGTCGCATGCCTCTACCAACACCCACGTGGAGTCCGGCATGCCACAAGATACTCAAGGTATTGGACCGACGGATGTATCTCCCTCGGATGGGTCCAGAGCCACTGAGCAGGCACCGGCTTCTGAGGGTGTATTCAGACCTCAACATTTGTATATCAAACCGGCGACAGCTGCAAAACCAAAGACAAAAGCAACTTCTAAAACTAAAAAAACAACGCCTGAGCCACATGCACAGGCCTCCATGCCCAAAAAACAGATGATCAAAATGGCTGAAGACCTCATTACCTTGATCAGGGGTACCCATCCCCCTCCAGATAAGAGGCCTAGGCAAGACACTGAGTATGAATCTTCAGATCAGGTTTCTATTTCTTCTGATTCCTCTTCTGATCAGGAATTATCTATTCCTCCCTATGAGGATTCTGATGCAGTGGAGTCTATACCATCTGCATCTCCTCCTGAGGATTATTCATTTGGAGAAACCTTGCATACTTTGAGGGAGCAAATTCACTGGGAGAGTCAAGACTTCTCAGAATCAAAAAAGAGGCTCAGGGATTTCCTTCTTCTTCCTCAGCACAGGTCTTTAGCCATTCCCCCTGTTTTAGACATTGTGGATGATATGTTTTCGGAGTCCAGCTTAACCCCTGACTCTACCTCCGGCTCACAGTAAGCCTGACAGATATTATAGGGTCCCTGACTCACATAAATTTTTATTTAGAAATCCTTCTGCTGATCCTGAAACTATTTCACTGGGTCCAAAGGGACATAAAGCCTCAACAGCAAAAAAATCCTACCCCCTCTGACAGAGATTCAAGGGCACTGGACAGATGGGGAAAAAAAGGTTTATACATCTGCAACCTTGGCAATCAGGGCCTTAAACTGTCAATTTCGTATGCTTAAGTACCAGCAACATGTTATGGGATTGTTGAAACAGAAAATTATGTTGATTTCAGAATGTTCAGAAAATAAAGAATTGCAGGAATTATTGCATGCAGCTGAACAGGTTGGAAGGCATACTTTGCAATGTGGTTTTGACTCCTTAGAGGCCTCCTGCAGGGCCGCAGTTACTGGATCTGTGATTAGGAGGCATGCTTAGTTAAAGGAACAGAATTTGCCTGATCATGATGTTCATCGTGTTCCACTGCTGCAGTCATCACACTTGGGTTATCCTGCCGTCAGACGGTCCCGCAGTCGGCCCGAGTTCCAAAGTCTTGGTGCGGCGTCGGTTGCTGTCTCTTCTTCCCTGACGTCAGTGCGCCAGGGGTATATAAGATGCAGCCAACGCCATTTTCTTCAGTCTTTCTTGCCACGTGGTGCCCAATGCAAAAGCAGTTCGCAAGTGCCGGTCGGCCGACTCCTCAGATTTTCATTCCGAATCCAGAACTGAAGTCTTCTACAAAGCTAAGTACCCCGTTGGGGAAACTTTTTCTTGCCTCAGATCAATGTCAGTAAAAGTTAATAATTGTATTTCTTATGGGAAGCAAATACCTCATAAGGATTTCCATTCCTATTGTATCCCATGCCTAGGCCCAGACCACGATGTCACTGGTTGTCGGTTTTGTGCTAGGTTTAACAAGCGCACTATTAAACGTCGGTTTGATTTTGCCCGACATTATTTTGGCAGAAAATTCAATTGCACTATGCTGTCGGAACTACCGACGACCGGAATACACAAAAAGCGCAAAGAGAAGGACAGGCATCGGAGGCCCAAAACTGACAATGAAGCCTCTTCTAGGCCAGTCGCCGGTTCTCCGGTTTTCAGCGAGGCGCCTTCGCAGCCCCTGACGACCGCTTCTTTAGAACCACAGGCCACCTCTGACTCCCACATGGAGATGGCTGGACCTTTGGATACACCAGACTTGAGACCTACCGAGACTAACCCTTCAGAGGGCTCCGGAGTAGCTAAACAACCCGCAGCTTCAGAGGGTGTTTTCAGGCCTACTCAATTAACCATTAAATCTTCTGCTAGATCTAAAACAAAGAAACAACTTAAGCATTCACCAGCACAGGCCTCCATGCCTAAGAAACATATGTTTAAAATGGCCGAAGACCTAATTACTCTGATCAGGGGGTCCCACCCTCCTCCTGATAAAAGGCCTAGACAGGATGCAGACTATGACTCATCCGACCAGGTGTCCATTTCCTCAGATTCATCCTCAGACCAAGGATACTCTTTACCCCCTTATGAGGATTCTGATGCTGAGGAATCCATTCCTTCAGCCTCTCCACCAGAGGGCTACTCCTTTGGGGAAACCTTACATACCATGCGTGATCATTTCCATTGGGAGGGCCAGGATTACTCAGAATCGAAGAAAAGGCTCAGAGATTTCCTTTTATTATCTCAACACAGACCCCTTGCTATTCCGCCAGTGTTAGATATTGTGGATGATGTGTATGCTGAATCCAGCTTAAATCCTGATTCTTTACCTCCAGCTCCAGTTAAGCCAGACATATATTACAGAGTCCCTGACTCTCACAAATTCCTTTATAAAAACCCTGTTGCTGACCCTGAAACCATTTCCCAGGGTCCCAAAGGGGTAAAGGCCTCTACAGCAAAAAATCCAGTCCCCTCTGACAGATTCCAGGGCATTAGACAGATGGGGAAAGAAAGTATACACATCTGCAACTTTGGCAATGAGAGCACTAAACGGCCAGTTTCACATGCTTAAATATCAGCAATATTTGATGTCTCAGTTGAAACAAAAAAATGCTTCCAAATTCAGATCTTCCTAACTATAAGGAAATGCAGGATTTATTGCATGCAGCTGAACAAGTGGGAAAACATACTTTGCAATGTGGTTTTGATTCCTTAGAGGCCTCCTGTAGAGCAGCAGTTACAGGGTCCGTCATTAGAAGACTCACTTGGTTAAAAGAACAGACCTTACCAGATCATGTTAAAGCAAAATTATTGGATGCACCTTTGCAGCAGGATGTTTTATTTGGAGTTAAGGCAGAAGAGGTATTAAGGAAAATGGAGGATAAAGCAAAATCTATGCAAACGGTGAAGGATTTCTTACAGGTTCAGCCTTCTCAATTTAGCAGAAATTGGCCAACAAAGAATTGGTCCTTTACAGTTTCAGACAGACCTTAAAGGGGAAGATACAGACGTCCAAGAGGCAGAGGCCAACCACAAGATACTTACAGGCCTCGACAATGGGGTGCTTCAACCCAGAAAGAAGGGGAAGACAGGCCTCAACCTTATAAAATGTAGACCCAATGACTTCCCACTACAGCTGCCAAACATCTCTCTCTTGGCAGCCCCCTTGGGGGGAAAACTGGCACTTTTCAGTCACAATTGGCAAATAATCACCCAGGACAAATGGGTTCTCAATATTGTGTCTCAAGGTTTCAGGTTCCACTTTCACACTCTTCCAAGGTTAAAAGGAATGCCAAATCTGCCACCAAATCAATGGGCAGAGGCTCAAAGGCAAATTACAGCACTCATGGACATGAGAGCTATTCAAAAGTTACCAACACAGGAGCAAGGACAAGGATTTTACTCAAGACTCTTTCTGGTTCCCAGAAAGGACAAAGCCTGGAGGCCCATTCTGGATCTTTCTTCTCTAAATACTTACCTGGATGTTCCAAAATTCAAAATGTTGACACTACAGAAACTTCTTCCCATGCTGGGCAAGAAAGCTTGGCTCGTAACATTGGACCTCAAGGAAGCATACCTGCATGTCCCTATCAGACAAAATTGCAGAAGATACCTCAGATTCTTAGCAGGTTCAATGCACTATCAATTTTCTACACTGCCCTTTGGCTTATCTACTGCGCCCAGGGTCTTTACAAAATGCCTGGAACCAGTAATTGCATTTTGCAGACAAAAAGGAATTCAAATTTACCCACATTTGGATGACTGCCTTATTCAAGCAGAGAGCAAAGACATTCTTCTAAATCATCTGGCGTTTGTAAAAAGACTGCTAATTTGCCTAGGGTACACAGTAAACGAAAATAAATCAAAACTAGTGCCCTCACAAGAGATAATATTCCTGGGTGCCAGCTTAAATACAACGGCCCAGATGGCTTATCTCACGCCAGACAAGCAAGGACAAATGACTCAATATTTCCAATTGATGGCAACAAAAACTCAACTCCCTGCAAGAAAAATTCTGCAGGCCTTGGGTTACATGGCATCTTGCATACTACTAATTCCATATGCAAAACTGTATATAAGGAAACTACTATGGTACCTAAAGAGTGTCTGGTCTCAACACTGTCACAGTTTGGAAACAGTAATACCACTTATTCCTTGCCTTCAACAGGAGTTTCGATGGTGGGCTCAAGCCTGTCACCTCAACAAGGGACAGCCTTTCACTCAACCCACAGCCAGGCAAACACTGACAACAGATGCTTCGGATTACGTCTGGGGAGCACACATATCAGGAAAATGTATTCAGGGCAAGTGACCCGCAGAACAAAGGCATCTTCACATCAATCAAAAAGAGATGCTAGCTGTACAAAATGCCCTTATAGCTTTCAAGGACCTTCTGCATCCAGGACAACTACTTCTAAAGACAGACAACACCACAGTTATGTGGTACATAAACAAACAAGGGGGCACTCATTCATATCCCCTATGAAGACAAGCCATGACCTTGTGGAACACAGCTATAACCTATCAAGCTCATCTGCAAGTACAATTCCTGCCAGGAGAGAAAAACACAGTGGCAGACGACTTAAGCAGAAACATAATGGATCGGCACGAGTGGAAATTACATCCAGAAATGTTCAGGATGATAACACAGAAATGGTGGAGCCCGGACATAGATCTGTTCGTATCCCCAATGAATTGCCAGCTACAGAAATTCTGCACAAGGACTTACCACCCACAAGCATTGAAAGTGGATGCCCTCTCATTCAGCTGGAAAAACCTTCAAGTATACGCTTTCCCACCACTGCCTCTCCTTTCAAAGGTACTCATAAAAGCCAGACAAGAAAGGCCAAAGATGATCCTGATTGCCCCAGATTGGCCACGCCAGCACCAGGTACCCAATCTTAAAGAAATTAGTTCAAGGACCACCATGGATTTTGCCTCAAATCTCACAACTTCTGACTCAGCAAAACAATCAGATACTTCATGGCCAGCTCAAGACTTTAAACCTGGCTGCATGGAAGATTCCTTAGTCAAGCAAACAATGCCTCTCTCCAAAGCTGTTATGGATGTCATTCTGGAGGCCAGAAGGCGTAGTACCAGGAAAGCCTATTCGGATAAATGGAAGAGATACTGTGCCTGGAACCAGGTTCACAGCCTTGACCCTCTTGTCCCAAATATTCCTCAGATACTACAGTACTTGACTGAGATGCTGGACATGGGCCTCTCCTTTTCATCCATTAAGATCCATGCCTCTGCCATCTCTGCTCATTACAACACAGATCCACCATTTTTTTCTCATCCTTTGGTAAAACAGTACCTCAGAGTGGCTAAAAACATAAGACCGCCCCGTAGAGCACCAACTCCAACTTGGGACCTCAACTTTGTCTTGGAGAAATTAGCTTTACCTCCTTTTGAGCCAGCTAACTCAGCAGACTTAAAATATGTCTCTTGGAAAACTGCTCTGCTCCTGGCAATAAACTCAGCACGAAGAATTTCAGAATTACAGGCACTAATGGCAGTGGAACCTTTCATCATATTCCACCAAGACAGGGTGTCTTTTAAGGACAAACCCTATTTTTATGCCAAAGGTGGTATCAAGTGTAGCTCTAAACCAAACTATTCACTTGCCAACTTTTTATCCAAATCCACAGAATAAAGGGGAGAGACTACTGCATTCCTTGGACATACACAGGCAGTTACGCTTCTACTTGGACAAAACTAAAGCTTTCAGAAAAACTGAGCAATTGGTTTGTATCATATGCTGCAGGAACACAAGGAAAAGCCATTTCAAAATGGATAGGCCATTGCATACATTTCTGCTATACATATCATGGGAAAACTGCACCTAACAACATTAGGTCTCATTCCACCAGGGCAACAGCCACTTCAACTGCCTACCTCAGAGGAGTACCTACCAAGGACATTTTGGAAGCAGCAACTTGGAGTTCTGTACATACCTTCACCAAGCATTACCATCTGCCTCTTTACTCTAAATCCAGAGCTGGCTTTGCTACTGCAGTTCTGCAGGGTCTTATAGCCACCCCTAATGCCTTATAGAACCAGCCACCCTACCTCTGCTTTGGGATTTTACCCAAGTGTGATAACTGCAGCAGTGTAACACGATGAACATAGTACAGTTTTGTACCTACCATAAATGTAGATGTTCGAGTGTATACACTGCTGCAGTCCAGGTTACCCTCTCTCCTTCCCATCTTACTTGCTGTTACTTACCCTTGTATTCTACCCCTTGCTGCCTATGGGAAGTATTTGCTGTTAACATAAAGTATTTGATTGCTTTTCTTATGTATGTTTTATTAGCAGTTTACTTTGCCTACCTTTTTGGGGGCACCTGACATCTGGGGCAAGAAAAACTGAAGAAAATGGCGTCGGCTGCATCTTATATACCCCTGGCACACTGACGTCAGGGAAGAAGCGACAGCAACCGACGCCGGACCAAGACTTTGGAACTCGGGCCGACTGCGGGACTGCCTGACGGCATGATAAACCAAGTGTGATGACTGCAGCAGTGTATACACTCGAACATCTACATTTATGGTAGGTACAAAACTGTACTTTAAAGCTAAATTGCTAGGTGCACCTTTACAGCATGATTCTCTGTTTGGTATTAAGGCAGAAGAGGTTTTAAAGAAAATGGAAGACAAAGCTAAGTCTATGCAAACTGTTAAAGACGTCTTACAAGTGCTACACTGGCCTACAAAAAATTGGTCTTTTCCTGTGTCAGACAGAGCTCAAAGAGGCAAATCCAGATGCCCTAAGGGTTCCAGATACCAGGCGCAAGATTCATACAGGTCAAAGCAATGGGGCGCTTCTACCTCCAAATCTGGAGGAGATAAAGCGCAAACCTACAGAAAACAATCCCAATGACTTCCCTCTGCCTACTCCAAGCACTTATCTTTTGGCAGCACCCATAGGGGGAAAGATAGCACTTTTTGCTCAAAATTGGCAGTTAATAACCCAGGACAAGTGGGTACTAAACATAGTATCACAGGGGTACAGATTCCATTTCCACACTCTGCCAATGGCAAATGGTTGGCCAGATCTGCCAAAAAATCAAAGGGCAGAGGCAAAGAAACAGGTTCCGTCCCTCATGGATATGGGAGCCGTTCAGCCAGTACCAGAACAGGAGAGAGGACAAGGTTTTTACACAAGACTGTTCTTTGTACCCAGAAAGGACAATGCCTGGCGGCCAATACTGGATTTATTGATTTTGAACACATACCTGGAAATTCCAAAATTCAAAATGCTGACTTTGCAGCAGCTTCTGCCCATGCTGGGCAAGAATGTTTGGCTGGTGACATTAGACCTAAGAGAAGCATACCTGCACGTCCCAATAAGACAATTGTGCATAAGTTACCTCAGATTCAAGGCTGGCTTAATGCATTACCAATTTTATGCACTGCCCTTTGGCTTATCTACTGCGCCCAGGGTCTTTACAAAGTGCCTGGCACCAGTAATTGCATTTTGCAGACAAAGAAGTATACAAATATATCCTTACTTAGACGACTGTCTCATTCAAGCAGAGAACAAGGACATTCTTCTTGGAAACCTGGCATTTGTGAAAAGGCTTCTAACATGCCTAGTGTACACAATAAACGAAAAGAAATCACAACTGGTACCCTCTCAAAAGATAGCATTCCTGGGTGCAAGCTTGAATACAACTGCCAAGATGGCTTACCTCATGCCACACAAGCGAAGGCAACTGACTACTTACTTCAACGAATGGCAACAAAGACCCAGTTATCTGCAAGACAAATTCTGCAGGCTCTGGGCTTCATGGCATCCTGCATCCTACTGATTCCATATGCAAGACTGTATATGAGGAAACTTCGATGGTACCTGAAAGGTTTATGGCGTTAACATTCTCACAGTCTGGAAGCAATGATTCCTCTCATACCCTGCCTACAACAGGAGTTTCTGTGGTGGGTGAAGGCATGTCACCAAAACATGGGACGGGCCTTCAATCTCCCCCCTGCCAGCCAAACCCTAACAACAAAGCATCGGATTATGCCTGGGGGGCCCACATGGCAGGAAGATGCATTCAGGGCATATAGACCCCAAAACAAATGCTTCTGCATATCAACTAGAAAGAGATGCTAGCTGTTCAAAATGCACTAACAGTCTTCAAGGACTTACTTCATCCAGGACAACTACTGATAAAGACAGACAACACCACAGTCATGTGGTATATAAACAAGCATGGGGGCACACACTCATACCCCTTTGCAGATTAGCCATGGCACTGTGGGACACAGCTTTGACCTACCAAATACATATTCAAGCTCAATTCCTGCCAGGAAAACAAAATACACTGGCAGACGATTTAAGCAGAAACCTTATGGATCCTCACAAGTGGAAACTAAATCCACAAGTCTTCAGCATGATAACAGAGAAATGGGGGAGCCCATACATAGATCTATTTGCCTCTCCTTAAAATTATCAATTGAAAAGATTCTGAACAAGGACTTATCACAGACAAGCATGGAAAGTGGACGCCCTACCCTTCAGTTGGAAAAACCTATCGGTGTACGCCTTTCCTCCTCTGCCTCTTCTCCCCAAGGTCCTCCTAAAAGTCAGACAAGAGAAACCAAAGATCACTAATTGCCCTGGACTGGCCCCCCCAGTACTGGTACCCAATCCTATGGAACTTGTCTCAGTACCCAGCTTGGACCTTACCTCAAAGACCTCAACTACTGTCCCAGCAAAACTATCAGATAATGCACAGTCAACTACAGACATTGATCCTGGCAACATGGCTGATCATGTAGTTATACAAACAACACCTCTCAGTAAAGCTGTGATGGATGTCATTTTGGAAGCCAGAAGGCCTATTACTAGAAACTCTTATGCTGACAAATGGAAGAGATTCTGTGCTTGGAATCAAGCACAAGGAGCAGATACAGCAGAACCAAATATTCCTCAGATATTACAATACTTAACTGAGATGCTTGACAAAGGCCTATCTTTCTCATCAATCAAAATCCATGCCTCTGCCATTTTGGCTCATTACAATACAGAGCCACCAATCTTTTCTCATCCTTTACTAAAGCAGAATCTTAGAGGAGCCAAAAATTTAAGGCCTTCTAGAAGATCACCATTACCTGCTTGGGACCTCAATTATGTGTTGGAAAAGCTCACTCTGCCACCATTTGAACCAGCTGCTACCGCTGATACAAAGTTCTTGTCATGGAAAACAGCTCTGCTACTAGTAATTACTTCAGCAAGAAGAGTTTCAGAGCTACAGGCCCTCATGGCTGTAGAGCCTTTTATCATATTTTACCCAGACAGGGTGTCTCTGCGAACAAATCCTACTTTTATGCCTAAGGTGGTTTCCAGTGTGGCTCTTAACCAAACAATTCACCTGCCAACTTTTTATCCAAATCCGCAGAACAAGGGGGAGAGAATTCTGCATTCCTTGGACATACACAGATAGCTAAGATTCTACTTGAGCAGGACTAAAGCTCTAAGAAAAACTGAGCAATTACTAGTGTCATATGCTGCAGGATCAGAAGGGAAGGCTATTTCAAAGCAGACAATATCAAAGTGGATATGCCACTTCATCCATTTCTGCTACTTACACCATGGTAAACCTTTGCCCAAGTGCATTCGGTCTCATTTCACCAGAGCTGCAGCTACTTCAGCAGCCTTTGTCAGAGGCATACCAACCAAAGACATTCTAGAGGCTGCTACTTGGAGTTCTGTTCCCACCTTTACAAAGCATTATCATTTGCCTCTCTAAGTCCAGGGCAGGCTTTGCCACTGCAGTGCTGCAGGGCCTTATAGCCACACCTAATGCTGTTCAACTCCAGCCTCCCAACCATAGCTTTGGGATTCTACCCAAATGTAATGACTTCAACAGTGAAACACGAAGAACATAGTACAGTTGTGTACACTTACCATAAATGTAGATGTTCGAGTGTTTTCACTGTTGCAGACCAGGTTACCCTCCTGCCATCCCCCTGTCATTCTGGAGTTTATCTTTCCTTTTCTATCTTCTACAACCTATGTGGTGTATTTGCTTGTAGATGAAGGTAAAGTTTATACTGATGCATGTATATACATATATATATATATATATATACATATATATATATATATATATATATATATATATATATATATATATGGTTTACTATTGAATTGTCGATCCCGTTATGTGCGACTCGCATTGCCCGAACGCGGAACTGCGAACGTCACTACACCGACTACCAGATGTGCGAACGGCAAAACCTCGCCCCCATCCGACCCATGGTAGCATGGGTGTGGAGGTGTTGCGCGGCCGGTAATGTCGATCATCGGAGTTTTCGCGGTTTCGGTTCTCTAGCGAAATGTTTTCGGTGTTTCGGTTCACGCAAACACGTCGATGGGTTCGCCGTTCGCACGAAGTGCATTCGCACATTTGATAGTAAACCTATATATATATATATATATATATATATATATATATATATATATATATAGTGCTACCTTTTTGAGGGCACCTGACATCAGGGGCAAGAAAAACTAAAGAAAATGGCGTCGGCTGTATGTTTTATACCCCTGACGACCTGACGTCATGGAAGAGAAGACAGCAACTGACACAGGACCCAAGACTTTGGAATTCAGGCCGACTGAGGGCAACCTGCCAGCAGATTACCCAAATGTAATGACTACAACAGTGAATACACTCGAACATCTATATTTATGGTAAGTGTACACAACTGTACTTTGACCTCCCTCCAGCCCCCTGACTTCTCTTGGCTCTACCTTTCATTGTTGTGTGGTATATTTAAGTTTTCTGGTGTATTTGCTTTTTGTTGGAGGTGTGCCATAACATATAATTGCTTCCTATTGTGGGGGCACCTGACATCTGGAGCAAGAAAAACTGATATAATGGCATCAGCTGCATGTTTTATACCCCTGACGTCATGGAAGAAGAGACAGCATCCAACACAGGAATCCGAAGACTCTGGTATTCAGGCTGGCTGAGGGCTACCTGCAGGTAGATAATCCAAATGTGATGACTGCAACAGTAAATACACTCGAACATCTACATTTATGGTAAATGTACACAACTGTATTTTCCCTAGAGGTAAGGGGAGGGGGGCAGGTACTGGGGATGTCCTGATTTACTGATGGGGGACAGAAGGGTGACATTTCCGCTGAATCTGTCAGCCAGTATGTTGGCCATATCTACAGCATTTGTATATGTGGTGTCCTTGACCACCAGTTCTGAACAGATCTGGGTGCTTCCTTTGAGATTCTGGACAGATGTGAAGAAGGCCTTATGATTGTCTCTAGTAGATGTGGCCAATTTGGACTCGAAGTTGGCTTTAGAGGATTTCACTAGTGCCCTTATTTGCTTGTTCAGGCTAAGGAGAGATTGCTGCCAACTGGGCACCTGCTCCTTCTTGGTCCTGGACAGCATTTTTTTTCCTTTTCTTATTTAGTTTTTTTATTGCAGATGTCCACCAGACAGGTTCACTCTTCCTTGCGGAGGATGATTTTGTCCTGTCAGGTATTCCTCATTCCATGCAGCTATATAAATGCTCATATAGTACTTTGGTATAGATATGGACATTAGTGCCAATTCCTACAGAGGGGAGGGGGCTGTGAAGCAGTTTATATGATCCCTCAGGAGGTTGTAGTCAGCTTTGGAGAAGTTTTGTTTTGCTTGACCCTACCTAGAAGGGCATCAAGGGCGATGGTGATTCGAAGGTGACTGTTTTATGATTGGATCTTGCCAGGGAGGATGATACTGTAGGGGTGCTGCAGTGGTTACTCATGTTGGTTAATACCAAGTCCAAAATATTATCACCTCTTGTGGGAGTATCGAATAGCTGTTCCAAGGCATTTGCATTGATAAAATCGTGGAATCTTTGGGCATTTATGTTCTGGCAAGAGTAGTTTTTCCTGTCTATGGTTGTTTACTTAAAGGTGCCCAGTATCAGGGTAAAGAGGTGAATCTTGATAGATTCGAAGAGGTCCAGATAGTTGGAGTGGGCATCTTGACTCAAATTTGGGGGCCTGTAGCTAGCTATGATTTGAATAGGGGTCTTGTCAATGGTTAAGTGCACCTGGAGTGTCTCCTGTATGTTACACTGTTTGACCAGCCTGTAGGTGTGTGTGTTTAATATATATATATATATATATATATATATTGAAACTCCACCCCCCTTTGGCTTTGCTGCCAACAGTTTGGGGTCTGAATGCACGATAGGATGAGTAACCAGGTAAGGCTGGGTTGCTCACTGCAGCTTTGAACCAGGTCTCTGTGACTGCACAAATGTCAGTATCTTCCAGGGTTAAAAATTCTTGCAGTGAGTGTAGTTTCATTTTTAGACTCCTAGCATTAGTTTATTGCTGTACTGCAATATCTCTGTGAACTTGTTCTGTCAGGTTTGGCCTACTGTTCTGTAAAAGTTCACTAGTCAGCTGTCAGTGCTTGCCTCCCTCTTAACACTCCACTTATGGCTAGGACAGAGGTCAAGCTTTACCTCAGGGGAGTCCTACATCTTAACCCACTAAGGAAACCCATCTCTCCCTCTTGAGATCTTAATTTCTTTTTAGAAAAACTCACACTGCCTCACTTTGAACCAGTATCTTCCACTCTAAGATTCTGTACCTTGAAAACCATCCTCCTCTTGACTCTCACCTCTGCTAGGAAAGTTTTTGAGTTACAAGTGCTCATGGCCATTCCCCCTTGTCTTATTTTTCGTAAGGACAGGGTGACTCTCAAGGCTAATCCATTCTTCACATCTAAGGTAGTGAACGAGTTGTCACTTAATTAAACTGTTCATCTTCCCACTTTCTTTCCCAACCCACAAAACAGGAGAAGAGGATCTTAAATTCTCTAGACATTCACAGCCAACTCAGATGTTATCTGGACAAAATTAAACCCTTCAGAAAGACTGACCAGCTGTTTGTGTCATTTATGAGCCCTAAGTTGTGCCACCCAGTCTCCAAACAAACTATTGCAGCTTAGATTTCTAAGGCTATCTCTTTTTGCTACTTACACTATAGTTAGACCTTGCCTTCCCACTATAAAGCACATTCCACGAGGGCAGTGGCTTCCTCAGGGGATTTCCACAAAGGAATGTACTTTAGGTCTGTCAAAGCGGCTTCTACTTGGTCCTCTTTACACACCTATATCAAACACTGCAAAATTGCTGCTTTTTCCAAGGCTCCCTTTGCTCGGTCAGTCCTGTCTGGCTTGTTAGATAACTCTTCCACTCAGTAGCCAACCACCTTTCTTTCCTCTTTCAGCTCTGGGCATCACCCATGTGACAGGAGTACTGCGACAGTGATTTCAGTCAGGACATAGTGCATTTGTACATGAACCTACCATAACATTAAATGTCCAGTATTCCATCCTATCTTCTCTATTTCACTTCAACCTTCATTTTCCTCTCCCCTTTGCTTTAACCTCTGCTCTGTTACATGGGAACAGTGGAATTTTCTTACCTATTCGAGCTACATCCCTCCTTCTGACCAGTCTCCTCTCTCAGTAGTCTTCAGGATGCTGACTTGGAAATAATCTGATCATCCATGCTTATGTGTCTGTCAATGTAACCCAGCACATACAAGATGAGGTCATGTGTTGGACGTACATTCTAGGAAAGGTAAAGCTTCGGTGCCCTGGTCTGAGATTGGCAGTGACAAACCATATGTCAGGAATACTGCACCAGTGATCAGTAAGACATTTACTATTATGTTAAGTTCTTACACAACTGTGCTTTCTATCATGGGGTTGCAGGCAAACTCGATTTGAGGTAATCTTGGGGACAGGAGGGGACTGTGGATAAAGGGAGGAGTATGAGCTTTGGATCCTGACGTCTAAAAGTGGCCCAGGTCCGACCCATCCGTTGATGATAGATGGAATCAGACTACACAGATCTATCATTATGGTAAGTGCATAACTTTTGTTCTTATTAATTTTTGAGAGAATTAGAACAATATTTAAAAGTTGTCCCTGATTTTCATACTTGGTCCCCCAGTTATTTTTGGATTTGTCCAGAATTCATAAGTGAAGAAGTTGAGAAGTACGCTGCTGTCTGGCAGCACTCTCGTAAGTGCTTTATCAGCTTTCAAAGCTAGTAAAACACTTCAAGTTCCTACACTTTCTCTTTGATGTTCTTCATCTCACATTGCTGCAGTCATAACTTATGGGTAGTCTGCTGTCCACGGTCGGCCTGAATACCAAAGTATTAGGCTGACGTCGGTCATAGGCACTCAGATCTGACGTCAGAGCGTCAAGGTATTAAAGCGCATGACCGACGTCATATCCTCAGTCTTTTTTGCCGCATGGTCCGATGCAGAAGCAGCGTTTGCAAGTGCCGTTCGGCGTTCTGAAATTTTCGTATTCTGAGTTTCAGACCGAAACCAAGTTGGGCTAAGTACCCCGTTGGGGAATATTTTTGTTTTTTCTTGCCTCAGTTAATTCCGGATGTCAGAAAAAGTGAATAATTGTATTTCTTGTGGGAAACAGATACCGCATAGGGATTACCACTCTCTTTGTATTCCTTGTTTGGGGCCTGAGCACGACGTAGTCGGGTGTCGCTTTTGTGCTAGGTTTAATAAGCGCACCATTAAACGTAGGTTAGATTGCGCTAGGCTTGTCTTCGGTAAGCGGTGTAATTATAATATGCCGTCGGATCCTCTGACGCCCGCTACCGCGAAGAAGCGCAAAGAAAAATCGTTAAAGTCCAAGCAGGATGAGTCGTCCGTTCCGGACGCCGGTTCTTTAGAAACTACGGTGGAATCTGTAGATCCAGCCGAGGTTTCAGTTGAGTCTCAGGGGGAGACATTAATTTTGCAAGATGTGGCCTCTCAGGAGTCAGGTCAGGCTGAGGGGGCCTCTCAGGTTGCTGTTCTCCCTTCTTTGCCTAAGGTGGTTAGGCCTTCTCCTTCTGTCTCTAAGGTTCCTTCCAAAGGCAGGCCTGGTTTGCCTTCCACAGGTGTCAGTCCTAGTTCTGCAGGTCCTGTGCCTAAAAAACACATGCTTAAAATGGCAGAAGATTGAATTTCTTTAATCAGAGGTTCTATGCCCCCTCCTGATAAGAGGCCTAGGGTGGAGCCAGAGGTGGAAAGTTTGGAGCAGGCTTCAGATTACTCAGAGTCTTCGGCTGAAGACAGTCAGGATTTTCCTCCTTATTCTGATTCAGACGCAGAGGATTCCACTCCTTCTGCTTCTCCTCCAGAGGATTTTTCTTTTTCAGAAACCCTGCATTCTATGAGGGAGCATTTTAAATGGGAAGGTCAGGATTTCGCAGTTTCCCGAAAGAGGCTTAGGGAATTTTTGTTTTTACCGCAGCATAGGCCCTTGGCTATACCTCCTTTTTTGGATGTTGTTCAAGACGTTTTCTCTGAGGCTTCCCTTAATCCAGACTCTTTGCCTCCTGCGCCAGTTAAGCCAGATAGGTATTACAGAGTGCCTGAGGCTCATAAATGTCTGTATAGGAGTCCAAGGGCTGATCCAGAAACTATTAGCCAGGGACCTAAGGGTGTCAGGGTTTCTGTTGTAAAGAATCCAGTTCCTATGGATAAAGATGCTAGAGCTTTGGATAGGTGGGGTAAGAAAGTGTATACCTCTTCCACTTTAGCAATGAGGGCTTTGAATTGCCAGTTTCATATGTTGAAGTACCATAATTTTCTCCTTACTCAGCTAAAATCTAAAGTGGATGCTTTGGCAGAGGGCATAGAGTGTAAGGAATTACAGGATTTGGTTCATGCCTCTGAACAGGTGGGTAAGCATTCTTTGCAGTGTGGTTTCGATGCTTTGCAGGCTTCTTCCAGGGTGGCTGCCACTGGTTCAGTTCTTCGCAGGCACGCCTGGCTTAAGGATCAGAATTTGTCAGAGCATGTTAAAACTAGAATTTTGGATGCTCCTTTGCAGTCTGAAGTTTTGTTTGGTTCTCCTGTGGAGTCTGTCTTGAAGAAAATGGAAGACAAGGCTAAGTCTATACAGACTGTTAAAGATTTTTTGCAGGTGCAGCCCCCTAAGTTTAGCAGGAATTGGCCTACTAAGGGATGGGCTTATCCTTCTTCTGATTTACAGTCTAGGGGTAGATCTAGACGTGGTAGGGGCAGAGCTCAGGGTTCTTTCAGGCCTAGAACATGGAGTTCACCTGCACAATCTACAGGTGAGGGCAGGGGCCAGTCCTTTCGTAAACAGGCCCAATGACCTGCATCTTCAGCTGCCAGATCCTTCCTGTCTGGCAGCTCCTTTGGGAGGAAAGTTGGCACTCTTCAAGCAAAACTGGCTATTAGTCACCCAGGACAAATGGGTGTTGGACATTATAGACCGAGGCTACAAGTTTTATTTCCATACATTGCCTCCTTTCAAAGGCATGCCAGACGTTCCTCCTCAGCAAAGGGTAGAGGCTCACAAACAGATTTCTTTACTTCTTCAAATGGGGGCTATACAGCAGGTCCCTCTGTCAGAAGTGGGCCTAGGGTTTTATTCTCGCCTGTTTCTAGTACCAAAGAAAGGAAACACTTGGAGGCCGATTTTGGATTTATCTATCCTCAACACATACCTGGACATTCCAAAATTCAAAATGTTGACGTTGCAACAACTTCTACCTCTGTTGGGCAAAGATCACTGGATGGTAACTCTGGATCTCAAAGAGGCTTATCTTCATGTTCCTATCAGGCCCAGGTGCAGGAGATACCTGCGTTTTTGGGCTGGGACTTTACATTATCAGTTCTCTGCATTGCCCTTTGGCTTATCTACTGCGCCCAGGGTGTTCACAAAGGTGCTGGCTCCGGTGATAGCCTTCTTAAGGTTAAGAGGAATACAAATTTATCCTTATTTGGACGATTGCCTGATTCTTGCTCAAGACAAGTATGAACTTCTTCATCATCTACAGTATGTGATGGCAGTGTTAAGGTGCCTAGGGTATTCTGTGAACGAAACAAAGTCCAGTCTAGTACCCTCTCAGGAAATGTGCTTTCTGGGTGTGAGACTGAATACAGCTTCCCAGATGGCCTTTTTGACCCCGGACAAGCAAAAGAACCTTACACTTTACTTCCATCAATTGTCTCTACTGTCCAGGCTGACTGCAAGGACAGTCCTTCAAGCCTTGGGGTTCATGGCATCTTGTATTCTGGTGCTTCCCAATGCCAAACTGCATATGAGGAAGCTACAATGGTATCTCAAAAATGTATGGACACAACACTGCCAAGATCTGGACACTGTCATTCAAATAATACCTTGCATTCAAAAGGAATTTTTGTGGTGGGCTCAGGAATGTCAACTAAACAAGGGACTCTCTGTGACCCGACCAGAGGCGAGTCAGATCTTAACGACAGATGCCTCGGACAAGGCTTGGGGTGCACACCTCAATGGAAAATGGGTTCAAGACACGTGGCCTGCCAGACTTCAACATTTACATATCAACTTGAAGGAGATGTTAGCAGTCCAATTTGCATTGATGGCTTTCAAGGATTTACTTCACCCAGGGCAAGTGTTGATTCAAACAGACAACACAACTGTCATGTGGTACATCAACAAGCAAGGGGGAACCCATTCGTACCCTCTTTGCAGGCAAGCTATGATTTTGTGGGAGACTGCTCTCAGTTTGCACCTCACTCTTCAGGCAAGGTTTCTACCAGGAGCACAGAACTCCTTAGCAGATGTTTTGAGCAGACAGATAGTGGATCCCCACGAGTGGAAGTTGGATCCTCATGTATTTCGAAAGTTGACAGTGATATGGGGAACTCCAGACATAGATCTGTTCGCTTCTCCACTAAATTTCCAGTTGCCAAAGTTTTGCACAAAAATGTTTCATCCCACAGCTTGGAAAGTGGATGCTCTATCATTCAGTTGGAGCAATCTTCACGTCTATGCCTTTCCGCCTCTGCCTCTCCTTCCCAAGGTACTCTTGAAGGTCAGACAAGACAAGCCCTCCATGATTCTAATAGCTCCAGATTGGCCTCGACAGCACTGGTACCCTCTGCTGAGGAGTTTAGTACGGGATCCTCCGTGGCCTTTGCCTTCGATTCCACACATTTTGTCTCTGGAGGACAATCATTTCCTCAATGTCAGGATTCAGACCCTGCATCTAACAGCCTGGCATATTCTGTTCTAGAACCTGGAGGGTCGCAGCTTCCTCAACAAGTTTTGAATGTTATTTTGGAGGCCAGAAGGCCTAGTACAAGGAAAGTTTATGCTGATAAATGGAGGAGATTTTTTATTTGGAGCAAAGCAAAGAGCTTTGATGTTTCCAGGCCTGATTTGAGTGTTTCTCTTCAATATCTTACAGAATTATTAGACAAGGGTTTGTCTTTCTCCTCTATAAAAGTTCATGCTGCAGCCATTTCTGCTCACTATGACTGTGACCCACCATTATTCTCTCATCCTTTGTTTAAGCAATTCCTTAGAGGGCAAAGAACATAAGACCCCCAATAGAGCTCCTACTCCTGCCTGGGATCTCAATTTTGTGTTGGAAAACTTACTTTACCTCCTTTTGAACCTGCAGCTACGGCTGAGTTAAAGTTTTGTCTTGGAAGACTGCTTTTTGTTGGCCATTACGCCTGCTAGAAGGGTTTCTGAATTACAGGCTCTTATGGCAGTTGAACCCTTCCTAATTTTTCATAAGGATAGGGTATCTCTGCACTAACCCTACTTTTATGCCTAAAGTGGTTTCAAATGTGGCCTTGAACCAATCTATTCATTTGCCTACTTTTTATGCAGATCCCCAAAATAAAGGGGAGAAAATTTTGCACACTTTGGATATTCACAGGCAGTTGCGTTATTATTTGAGCAAGACTAAAGGGTTCAGACAGTCTCAGCAGTTGTTTGTTTCTTTTGCTTTGGGTTCTCAGGGAAACCTGTTTCAAAACAAACTATTTCTAAGTGGATTGGCCTTTGTATTGCTTTTTGTTATTCTCATCATGGTAAGGAGATTCCGGCTGGAATCAGACCTCACTCCACTAGGGCTACTGCCACTTCTACTGCTTTTTTAAGGGGTAGCTACTAAAGATATTTTGGAAGCAGCTACTTGGAGTTCAGTGCACACTTTTTCTAAACATTACCATCTTCCTCTTTATTCCAAATCTAGGGCTGGATTTGCCACTGCAGTCTTACAGGGCATTTTGGCAGCTCCCAATGCTTTATGATTTTGCCAGCCTCCCTTTACCTCTGCTTTGGGATTCTACCCATAAGTTATGACTGCAGCAATGTGAGATGAAGAACATAGTACAGTTTTGTACCTACCATAAATGTAGATGTTCGAAGATCCACATTGCTGCAGTCCAATTTACCCTCCCTCCTTCCCCTCTGTAGTTTGGAATGGTTGTATGGTTTGGGTTGTAGCTGTTATTTGTACATGGCTTTTGGGAGTTATTCTATTTTTGGCTGTGGCCTTTCCTTTTAGGGCCTTCTGACATCTGGGGCAAGAAAAGACTGAGGATATGACGTCGGTCATGCGCTTTAATACCTTGACGCTCTGACGTCAGATCTGAGCGCCTATGACCGACGTCAGCCTAATACTTTGGTATTCGGGCCAACCGAGGACAGCGGACTACCCATAAGTTATGACTGCAGCAATGTGGATCTTCGAACATCTACATTTATGGTAGGTACAAAACTGTACTTTTCTTTCCTTTTTTCCTGTAACTGGTAGTACATGGTTCAGATAAAGCTCTGTGCTCTAAAAGGAATTATGATAGAGTCTGCATTCATAACCCTCTTTTATGTGTTTTTGACATGGATGATTCACCTTAAAAACAGTGAATTTCTTGGCTTCCTTGTCTCAAACACATAATATAGATGATTATGATCAGGTTGCCAATCATAACCAGTTTATTATGTGTTCAAGACATGAATGCCAAGAAATTCACCTCTCAAGCTTTGCATTAAGAGGTGAATCTTGGTATCCATGTTGAGAACCCATAATTGAATAATGTTCTTCGTGTTTCACTGTTGCAGTCATTACATTTGGGTAATCTGCTGGCAGGTTGCCCTCAGTCAGCCTGAATATCAAAGTCTTGGGTCCTACGTCAGTTGCTGTCTCCTCTTCCATGGCATCAGGTCGTCAGGGGTATAAAACATGCAGCTGATGCCATTTTCTTCAGTCTTTCTTGCCACTCGGTGCCCGAAGCAGAAGCAGTTTGCAAGTGCCGGTCGGCCGACTCCTGAAATTTTCGCATTCGAGTTTCAGACCCAAAGTCTTCAATTAAAGCTAAGTACCCCATTGGGGAAACTTTTTCTTGCTCCTTACCGATGTCAGTAAAAGTTAATAATTGCATTACTTGTGGGAAGCAAATACCTCATAAGGATTTTCATTTGTACTGTATTCCTTTCCTAGGCCCAGATCATAACGTGCCTTGCTATCGGTTTTGTGCTAGATTTAACCAACGCACTAGTAAGCATCGGTATATCTTTGCTTCAAAATATTTTGGATCCACATTTAATTACCCTAAAATGTCATCAGATAGCAATCCGACTACCGGAGTTCACAAAAAAACGCAAAGGAAAGGACAGAGGCAGACCGTCGAGGTCCAAAACCGAAGACGAAGCTTCTCCTAAGCCAGTCGCGGTACTTAGTGAGATGTTTTCGCAGCCCCTGATACCCGCTATTTTTGAGTCGCAGGCCTCTACCGAGACCCATGTGGAGTCCGGTATGCCGCGAGATTCTCAGAGTATTGAACCCGCGGATGTCTCTCCCTCAGATGAGTCCGGAGCCACTGAGCAGGCACCGGCTTCTGAGTGTGTTTTCAGGCCTCAACATTTCTATATAAAACCAACGCCAGCTTCAAAAACAAAAACAACCTCTAAGTCTAAAAAACTGACGCATGAGCCACGTGCTCGGACCCCTATGCCTAAAAAACAGATAATCAAAATGGCTGAAGACTTAATTACCTTGATCAGGGCCCCCCCGCTAAGAGGCCGAGGCAAGACACTGATTATTAATTTTCAGATCAGGTTTCTATTTTTTCTGATTCCTCTTCTGATCAGGAATTTTCTATTCCACCCTGTGAGGATTCAGATGCTGAAGAATCCATTCCATCTGCATCGCCTCCTGAGGATTATTCTTTTGGAGAAACCTTGCATACTTTAAGGGAACCTTTTCATTGGGAGAGTCAGGATTTCTCCGAATCAAAAAAGAGGCTTAGGGATTTCCTCCTTCTTCCTTAGCATAGGCCTTTGGCTATAACTCCTGTATTAGACATTGTTGATGATGTGTTTGCGGAATCAAGCATGGCTCCTGATTCCCTACCTCCGGCTCCTAGTAAGCCAGATATTACAAGGTTCCTGACTCCCACAAATTTTTATTAAAAAATCCTGCTGCTGATCCTGAAACTCTCTCACAGGGTCCCAAAGTGTAAAGGCCTCAACAGCCAAGAATCCTACCCCCTCTGATAGAGATTCCAGGGTGCTGGTTAGATGGGGAAAGAAGGTTTATATGTCTGCAACCTTGGTAATTAGGGCCTTAAACTGCCAGTTTCATATGCTTAAATATCAGCAGCATGTTATGGGCTTATTGAAACAGAAAATTATGTTGATTTCTGATTGTGTGGAAAATAGAGTTACAATAATTATTGCATGCAGCAGAACAGGTTGGAAAGCATACTTTGCAATGTGGTTTTGATTCCTTGGAGGCCTCTTGCAGGGCAGCAGTTACTGGATCTGTGATTAGAAGGCATGCCTGGCTCAAGGAGCAAAATCTGCTGATCATGTTAAAGCTAAATAGTCGGATGCACCTTTACAGCATGATACTCTGTTTGGTAATAAGGCAGAAGAGGTTTTAAAGAAAATGGAAGACAAAGCTAAATCTATGCAAACTGTAAAAGATTTCTTACAAGTGCAGCCACCCAGATCCAGTAGACACTGGCCTACTAAAAATTTGTCCTTTCCTGAGTCCAACAGAGCCTCACAAGGCAAATCCAGGTGCTCAAAAGGCTCTAGATACCAGTCACAGGGTTCTTACAGGTCAAAGCAATGGGGTGCCTCTACCTCCATATCTGGAGGAAACAAAGCACAACCCTACAGTAAGCAGTCTCAATGACTTCCCTCTGCCATCACCAAGTACTTATCTGTTGGCAGCCCCCTTGGGGGGGGGAAGTAGCACTTCATGCTCAAAATTGGCAGTTAATAACCCAGGACAAGTGGGTATTAAACATAGTATCCCAGGGGTACATATTTCATTTCCATACCTTGCCAGTTCCAAACGGTTGGCCAGATCTGCCACAAAATCAATGGGCAGAGGCTCAGAAGCAATTTACGTCCCTCATGGATATGGGGGCTATTCAGCCAGTACCAGAACAGGAAAAAGGACAAGGTTTTTATTCAAGACTGTTCTTGGTACCCAGAAAAGACAATGCCTGGCATCCAATACTGGACTTATCGATTTTGAACACATTCTTGGACATCCTAAAATTCATAATGCTGTCTTTACAACAACTACTGCCCATGCTGGGCAAGAACGCTTGGTTAGTGACTCTAGACTTAAAAGAGGCATACCTGCATATCCCAATAAGGGAATCGTGCAGAAGATACCTCCACTTCAAGGCAGGTTTTATGCATTACCAATTCTCTGCACTGCCCTTTGGCTTATCTACTGCACCCAGGGTCTTTACAAAGTGGCTGGCACCAGTAATTGCATTTTGCAGACAAAGAAGCATACAAATCTATCCTTACTTGGACTGTCTCGTTCAAACCGAAAACAAGGACAATGTTCATCGTGCATACATCTGCAGTCATAACAGATGGGTTTTCTTGCCGTCAGGCGGGTCCTCGGTCGGCCGAATTCCAAAGTCTAGGTCCGGCGTCGGATGTCGTTACTTCTTCCCTGACGTCAGTGCGACAGGGGTATAAAAGAACCAGCCGACGCCATTTTCTTCAGTCTTTCTTGCCGCGCGGTGCCCAAAGCAGAAGCAGTTCGCAAGTGCCAGTCGGCCAGCTCCTGAGATTACGAATATTTTTCAACCGAAGTCTTCTTGAAAGTTAAGTACCCCGTTGGGGAAACTTTTCTTGCCTCAGACCGATGTCAGACAAACATTCTTCTTCAGCACCTGGTGTTTGTAAAAAGGCTTCTAACATGCCTAGGGTACACAATAAACGAGAAAAAAATCACCACTGGTACCCTCTCAAAAAATTACATTCCTGGGTGCAAGCTTGAATACAACTGCCCAGATGGCTTACCTTACGCCAGACATACAAAGGCAACTGACTAAATACTTCAAACAGATCGCAACAAAAACCCAGTTATCTGCAAGACAAATTCTGCAGACTTTGGGGTTCATGGCATCCTGCATTCTGCTAATTTCATATGCAAGACTGCATATGAGGAAACTACAATGGTATCTAAAAAGTTTATGGAGTCAATATTGTCACAGTCTGGAAACAATGATTCCTCTCATTCCCTGCCTACAACAGGTGTTTCTTTGGTGGGCAGAGACAAGTCACCAGAACAAGGGACGGTCTTTCACTCTATCCCCTGCCACCCAAACCCTAACAACAGATGCATCAGACTATGCTTGGGGGGCCCACCTGGCGGAGAGATGCATTCAGGGCATATGGAGCCCAAAACAAATGCATCTGCATATCAACCAAAAGGAGATGCTAGCTGCTCAGAATGCCCTGACAGTCTTCAAGGACTTACTTCATTCAGGACAACTACTGATAAAGACAGACAACACCACGGTTATGTGATACATAAACAAGCAGGGGGGTATACATTCCTACCCCCTTTGCAGACTAGCCGTGGCATTGTGGAACACAGCCTTGACTTACCAAGTACATCTTCAAGCTCAATTCCTGCCAGGAAAACAAAATACTTTGGCAGACGACCTAAGCAGAAATCTTATGGACCCTCACGAGTGGAAACTGGATCCACAAGTCTTCAGCATGATAACAGAGAAGTGGGGGGAGCCCAGACATAGATCTATTTGCCTCTCCTCAAAATTATCAACTGGACAAATTCTGCACAAGGACTTATCACAGACAAGCATGGAAAGTGGATGCCCTCTCCTTCAGTTGGAAAAAACTATCAGTCTTCGCCTTTCCTCCTCTGCCTCTTCTCCCCAAGGTCTTAATACAGGTCAAACAGAAAAAAACAAAAATTATCCTAATTGCCCTGGACTGGCCTCGCCAGCACTGGTACCCAATTCTAAGGAATATGTCTCAACTCCCTCCTTGGTACTTGCCTCAAATACCTCATCTACTGTCTCAGCAGAACAATCAAATTCTGCACACTCAGCTCCAAACTCTGAACCTGGCAGCATGGCTGATCATGTAATTGTTCAAACAACACCTCTCAGTAAATCTGTGATGGATGTTATTTTGGAAGCCAGAAGGCCTAGTACTAGAAAATCTTCTGCTGATAAATGGAAGAGATTCTGTGCTTGGAACCAGGCACAAGGAACGGACACAGCAAAGCCAAATATTCCTCAGATGTTACAATACTTGACTGAGATGCTTGATAAGGGTCTATCTTTTTGTTCAATAAAAATCCATGCCTCTGCTGTCTCGCCTCATTACAACACGGAGCCTCCCATTTTTTCTCAGCCTCTGCTAAAACAGTATCTTAGAGGGTCCAAAAATTTAAGGCCTCCCAGAAGATCACCAACTCCTGCATTTGACCTCAATTTTGTGCTGTAAAAAACTCACTTTGCCTCTTTTTGAACCAGCAGCTACTGTGGATATAAAGTTTGTATCCTGGAAAACAACTTTCCTTTTGGCAATCACTTCAGCAAGAAGTGTTTCAGAACTACAGGCCCTCATGGCTGGTGGAGCGTTTTATTACATTTCACCCGGACAAGGTGTCCCTCAGGACCAATCCTTCCTTTTTGCCTAAGGTGGTATCCAGCGTGGCTCTTAACCAAACTATTCACCTGCCAACATTTTACCCAAATCCTCAGAACAAGGAGGAGTGGATTTTGCATTCCTTGGGCGTACACAGACAGCTAAGATTCTACTTAAACAGGACCAAATCTCTAAGAAAGTCTGAGCAACTACTGGTGGCATTTGCTGCAGGATCAGAGGGGAAGGCTGTATCAAGGCAGACTATTTCTAAGTGGATAAGCCACTGCATTCGTTTCTGCTACTTGCATCATAGTAAAACAGTGCCCAAGGGAATCAGGTCACATTCCACCAGGGCTGCCTCTACCTCAGCAGCTTTTCTCAGAGGAGTTCCAACCAAAGACATTCTAGAAGCTGCTACTTGGAGCTCTGTTCATACTTTTACAAAAGCATTATCATTTGCCTTTCTTCTCTAAGTCCAGAGCAGGCTTTGCCACTGCAGATCTGCAGGGCCTTATAGCCGCTCCTAATGCTATTTAGCTCCATCCTCCCATCCATAGCTTTGGGATTCTACCCAAATCTAATGACTGCAACAGTGAAACACGAAGAACATAGTACAGTGTGTACACTTACCATAAATGTAGATGTTCAAGTGTATTCACTGTTGCAGTCCAGGTTACCCACCCACCATCCCCCTTTTTTCTAGAACTTCTCTGTCCTTCACTATATTCTAAAGCCTTTGTGGTGTATTTGCTTTTAGATGAAGGTAAAGTTTATGTTGCTAAAAGTGCATTTATTTATATATTTCTGTTTATTTATATATATATATTTATATATATTTTTGCTCCCCATTTGGGGGGCACCTGACATCTGGGGCAAGAAAAACTGAAAAAAATGGCGTTGGCTGCATGTTTTATACCCCTGACGACCTGACATCATGGAAGAGGAGACAGCAACCAACGCAGGACCCAAGACTTTGATATTCAGGCCGACTGAGGGCAACCTGCCAGCAGATTACCCAAATGTAATGATTGCAACAGTGAATACACTCGAACACCTACATATATGGTAAGTGTACACAACTGTACTTTATGATCAGAGACCCTTGGACCTTTATGTGCTCTTTGTACTACTAGTTACAGAAAATAAATAAATAAAACACTAAGTGTTTTACTGGCTTTCAAAGCTGTAAAGCATTTAGCCACTTAGTGAGCGCTGGCAGAAAAGCAGTGTAACACAGTCACTTACGTTTACACTCACCTTGCCATGCCTTTCCCATTTTTGACTCATTTGTTTGGTCTGCTCCTCATAAAGTCCATGCTTTTCAGATGAATTATGGAGAATTAAAGTCATTGAATAGTGATACACATTTGAGTTTCTGAGTTCGTATTGTTCAGTAAAAATGCAGACAGACACATGTCCTGTTATTCTATCTACTTTCTAAGTTTGTAAGAGGAAAGGACACCTTGTCAGTACAAACAGTAACCAGGACCAAGTATTTTATTCTGACACTGTCATTTGCTCATCTGCACTGGCAGATTTTGCAGTGTAGCACAAGCCCCAACCTTAACTTAAGCAAGATATGCTTAACATTTGTTAAGCTTGGTTCTCACTCCACTGTAGCACTTCACAGATTTGTCTTTTTCTGAACATCAGAGGGTAATCATAGCACTCCATGCACAACAGGCTAGTCGTGATCTGAGAAACCATCGTAATCTTTTAGGTTTTGCATAATGCCATGAAGTGAAACACTTAGAAAGGAACTAAAGGATAGTCAGCAATCTCAGTAATTGGCTGAAGCAAGTAAATTATTCCTAAATGAAAAGTAAACAAAAATTCTTATGTTTGCCAACTACTCAACTGAGAATCTAGGTATACTCTCCAAAAGCAGAAAACAGGATTTTGGGAACATATGTCCCATGGAAATACCTGGGTACTATCACTGATTGCAATTTGAACATTGAAAACTGCGTAAATTGTACTTTTAAGGACATCCATAAGAAATTAGGAGCTGACTCTAACCCTGCCCCTAACCTAACCCTATAGATCAATTTCAAATCTCCCTTTCACTTATGATACCACTACACAAGGCAGTCACTCACACACACACACACACACACACACACACACACACACACACACACACACACACACACACACACACACACCATTATATCTGTACTTTAACCTAATCCTTACAGTAACCCTAACTCATAAACACTTGCCCACACAATCTATCCCCATTCCTACCTCTTACCCTAACTAGCAACAGTCGCACAAGCACACAAAAAATCTGTTGTCTCACTTAACCTTACTCTAACCGTATACACGAACACACATGTTCCACCCCCAGCACACTCACCTGAAAAACATATTGACCTTTCTGTATTCAACATAAGGTGCACTTGACAAAGAGTACATCAGTGTATCCCACCAACTGGATATTCTTTTGAACAAATTGCCATTCAACTGAATAATAGGTCAGTCACACATAATATACATGTGTGCTTGTATGTATATGTGTGTGTATGTGTTCTGTAACAATTTAAAAGTATTTTACCTCATTTGTCCACATAAAGTAATACCTTGTAGGTAACAATTTTAGGTTGGGGAGGAGGAAAAACCCTATCCAGGCATTTAACAAACATAAGGCAGGAAGGACTCTGTCCTGAATAGGGCACCAGTACAGAACATGCTTTCTCACATGCATGCACTGTGCACATCTAGAGGCAGTTTGATCTTCACCAGTTCATTTTTTCTACATATTTGTTGGCAGACTGAGCATCATGAGTCCTCCTACCCACTTGTATTCAAGATATGAAAGAATGCTGAAAAGCCATGTAGACCCAGGAAAGAGGAGGTCCTCCATGGAAGCTGAACTAGAAGACCAAGCGCTTTGAGATGCATTGCTAATCAGTATGTCCTAAGCTGCCCTTTCATACATGATGCACATATGATTTTAATACCTGCACCAGATGTTTCAAGTGAGCAGTTTAAAAGATGTTTTTTTTTTTTCATTTAAAAAAAGAAACACAGAAAAGGACAACACAGTGTTTTCAAAGTAGCCCTGATTTGTATGTTATAGTTTAAACATTGTACATATGCTTGATAATTTCACCATTTCAAACATTTTGGTTTCTTTCTATTTTGTTTTTATTTGTCATTGTCTAGGATACATTGATTGTTTACTAGCACATTGTTGTATTTCATTTTGTTTTTTTTATTTGCCTCTGGCTGGGTTTGTAGCTGAAAGGGTTCCTGACCCAGACTACCTATCCAGTTAACAAATAAGTAAATAAAATATAGTTTTAACCTAAGTCTGATCTCTTCTGAGCAAATTGTACAGGTGTTTTGACTCACTTTCATTTCTGGATGATACAAGAATGTCCTTCTATTCCTATCTTGCAGTATTCTTGGTGTGGGATTTCTTGTCTCAGGCGACCCGTATGTCGGCTTTTATACAAAAGCTTCAGCTTGGCTGCTATAGTTGCATGGGACCTCACATGCAGGGCCATAAACCAGGGGCCTTAAATGTGACTTCTGCACGCACAGATCTCAGAACTTTGCAACCGCAGATGACCGTCTCATCGTGTGCTTCACTCCTTCACTGCAAAACATCTAAAAGCCAAGTACCCCGTTGGGGGGGTTTCTTCTTTGACTTCTAGCTAAAGCTTGGTTTGCTGTATTAACCCTTTTTAGCCAGTCAGCTAAAAAGGGTAAATGCCAATGAAGGTGCCAGATACCACATAAAGATATGCAGGACTGCTGCGTTTTTTTGCCTAGGCCAAGAGCATGACCATACCGTTTGCTCAATCTGCCAGTCTTTCGTACCTAGGACCCTACATAGCCGACTGGGTGCCCTCAATCTATACCTAGAAAATCAGCGACTTAAAAAATTAGCGCTAAGGATGGATCCCATTTCAGAATTTCTGACTGAACCTCCGCAGAAGAAGGCCAAGATTTCTAGGCCCACTTCCACTGCCTCTCTGCTTTCAGACGCCCCACCAGCTGCTGATTTGGGAGTTGAGGGACATCCCTCAGATCAGTCTACTTCGACAGCAACCTTCAAGGAAGTCCACGGAGCTTACTCAGACATTGGCTACAACTCTCATCGAGGGGGAACCAGACACAGCCGGGCCTCCGACTGGGATCCCTCCTCATGATGCTGCTACCCTTAGCCATGCCCCGGATTCCAGGCCTTCACCTAAGGCTAAAAAAGAAACAGAAAACCAAAACATCTGGTTATACCCTCTGATGACTTACTTTATTGGCAGTCCTTTACCTCATCTTTGATGCAGGCCTTCATGGTCCTTAGGCCCACAGCCTCTTCTCCATCTACCCTACCTCTTCTCACCCCTAGGCCTACTTCTGTCTCCTCTCTTCCTTCTCCCTCTACTCAAGACAGGGAAGAAGAGCAAGAGGCTTAATTTTCATCTTCAGATGAATCCGTCTCATATGCCTCTCAGATAGCCTCTGTCAGGAATATTACTCCCCAGATGAATCCATCGAAGGAGATATCACCTTTGGAGAGACCATTACAAAAATGAAGGAATACATCAAATGGGACACCTCACAAATGTCTGAAACTCAAAAAAGATATTTTGAATTACTACAGGTGGAATCTCCCTCCCCTTCTGCCATACCTCCTGTCATCCCTGCTTATTTAGATGCCTTTTCCTCAGAATCCAAGACCCCAGATTCTCAACCTCCTGCCCCTAAGAGGCCAGATTGCTTCTATAAAGTGCCTGATGACCAGAAATTCCTAGTCAAGCCACCCCTAGCAGACCCTGCTGTGATTGTAGTATCAACAGACAAACAATCCAGACTGATTCCGTCTGCCTCTCTCCTACCTACTGACCAAAGACAGTAAAACTATGGATAGAATTGGGAAGAAGGTTTACACCTCTTCCACGGTGGCCTTCAGAGCCATCAGCTGTCAAACCCATATGACCAAATGTGCTCTGGACCTTGTCTCCCAAGCCTCTACTCTTCTGGCTGCTACTCCACTAAATCTGACATAGCATCTAAACTGTCTCTGGCTGCCCAAGTAGCCAGACATTCCATTAGATGTAGTTGTGATGCTGCAGAGGCCTCTGCATGGTCTGCAGCCTCTGCCTTTGTACTTTGCACTTTGGAGATATTCATGGCTACGCCTACAACACTTACCGGAGGACTTCAAGTCTAAAATCTTAGATGCTCCTCTAGACCCTAACTTACTGTTTGGTAAACTGTCAGCAGACCTTTTTAAAAACCTACAAGAAAAGAGTAAGGAATTGCAAGACATCAAGCACCTTCTTGTGTCTCCTATTCCTAAATATTACAGCAGTTACCCTGCAAAAACTACCTTTGTCAGAAGAAACCCTCCTCTGCTGGACCTTCCACTTCCAGGCACAGAAGGGGGGGGGGGCAGAAAACAAACTTCTTCCATGCCAGCTGTCTCACACTCCCCCCACTAGACAGCCCTTTCAAGGCAGAGGAGGACCCAACAATGCATGACTGCCTTGCCCACCTTCCCCTGTCTGCCCGCCTCTTCCATTGCCTCCCCTTTTGGAAAACCATCACTACAGACAAATGAGTTCTGGTTGTAGTTCAAAAAGGATGCTTCCTTTCTTGGAGAAAAAGACCTCCTTTAAGGGGCATATACTTCCTCCCAAGAAACCAGAGACACCTCTTCCCTCAGATTTTACAAGACCTTCTGAACCTGAGAACTATAGACCCTGTCCCCATAGTACAGGAATGAAAAGGCTTCTACTCAAGACTGTTTCTGGTCCCCAAAAAAGATAGACCATGGAGGTTCATTCTAGACTTTTCCATTCTAAACTTATTCTTAAAGGTTCCACCCTTCAGAATGTTGTCTCTACAAACTTTGCGCCCTCTTATACCAGCGCAGGCCTTCATGGCCACACGCGACCTTAAAGAAGTCTATCTGCAAATCCCCATACAACCTTCTCACAGAAAATTCTTATTTTTTTGGACCCTCCTCTCACTTTCAGTTTACAGCATTGCCCTTTGCTTTGTCCACTGCTCCCAGAGTGTTCACAAAATTCCTGGCATCCGCCGTAGCCTTTTACAGAACACAAGGGATTCAGATTTACCCTTACTTGGATGACATCCTTATTCTAGCAGAATGCAGGGAAACCCTGCAAAACCATTTACAGTTCACCATTTGCCTGCTTCACAGACTGGGGTTCACCCTCAGCTTCCCAAAATCCTCCTTGACCCTGGAACAAGACAACACATTTCTGGGTTGCAGGATCAGGACAGACCTAATGAAAGCTTTCCTTTCCCAGGACAAAGTCAGTTCTTTGTCCATCCACTATGCAGACCCAACAGATAACTGCAAGGAAATTCCTATGAATCTTGGGTGTAATAAAGCCACCATTCCCATGCTACCACTAGCCAAAATGCACATGCGAAAGCTGCAACGGTACCTAAAAGATGTTTTGTCACAACACCAACATCCTTTAGAGCAAGAAATTACCCCCTTGCCCTGTGTAAAATCAGAACTACAATGGTAGATTCAGCAAATTCAATTGCAGTTACCCACCCCAAACCAGTTCATGCATACAGATGCATCAGACCTAGGATGGAGAGCTACAATGTCAAACTAACAGAGTACAAGCAAAGTGGCACCCTTCCATAATGAACAAACAAATCAATGTGAGGGAAATGACAGCAGTTCTACTGGCTTTGAAAGCCTTCCTCCCCCTTTTACATCCAGGTGTTCTAATCCTAGCAGACAACACCACAATTATGTGGTACCTCAACAAGCCGGGAGAGACAAAAGCTTAACTCCTCTGCAGACTAACCTTACTAATCTGGGACCTAGCCTCACAGCAGAACTTGTCCCTGCAGGCATCCTACATCCATTCACAGGACAACCAACAAGCAGACCTTCTCAGCAGGCCATCTTCTCCGAATCACGAATGGGTGCTGGACAGGAATGTATTTCTAGACATTATCCACCGGTGGGGCACACCTCAAGTAGATATGTTTGCCTCCCCCCAGAACAGACAACTGCAGACCTTCTGCTCCAAGACCCACTCTCCACTAGCATGGAGGATAGACGCATTGAGCATTTCTTGGAAGGGGCGGTTTCTATATGCCTTTCCACCCTTCCCACTAATTGAAAAAGTCCTCCTGAAAATCAGGAGAGACAAACCAAAAATCTTGCTGGTGACTCCCTATTGGTCAGTGCAGCACTTGTTCCCCCTACTTCTCAATCTAGCCATGGGAAATCACCACACGTTACCCCACAAGGTGGACCTTCTGACACAACAAAGGGGGACCCTCATACACCCACACTTGCAAATGTTGTCCCTGACACTGTGGGTGATAAACTTTTAATTCTCTTCAAGCACCACTACTCAGAAGACATCCTTTCAGTCCTGAGGGAGGCCAGGAAACCTACCACAAAGAAGTCTTACTTAGCTAAATGGGAGAGATTTTCCAAATGGTGTCTGGGCAAGGGCAGGGATCCGTGCATCACAGATCCACCCCTAGTTCTTGCCTGTGTGTGTCATTTAGTTAAGAGGGGACTTTCATACTCTTCAGTGAAAGTCCACCTTTCAGCAATTTCAGCCTGCCTGCCACTAGACCCTCCCCTACTAGCCAAGCTTGATGTCAGACTATTCTGAAAGGGGTCTTGCATATCAGACCACCAAGAAAACCCATCCCTCCACCCTGAGACCTGAACTTCATTTTGGAAAAACTCACACAGTCCCCATTTGAACCAGCTAGTACTACTACTCTGCAAATGTGCACATGGAAGACAGTACTGCTAGTGGCTATAACTTCAGCCAGGAGGGTGTCAGAGTTGCAGGCCCTAATGGCCTGCCCTCCATACACTGCCTTCCACAAGGATAGGGTAACCCTACGGACCAACCCTTCCTTAATGCCTAAAGTGGTCAACGATCTGTACTTAAACCAATCTATTAATTTACCCACCTTCTTTCCCTCTCCCACCAATGAAAGTGAGAGAATACTCCACTCCCTGGATGTACACAGACAACTAAGGTTTTACCTAGACAAAACCAATTCCATAAGAAAATCCAATCAGCTTTTTTTTTCCTTCCACCCCAGGGCCCTGGGCAAGGCAGTCTCCAGACAAACCATCTCTTGTTGGATAAGGAAAACTATTCACCTATGTTATTCACACCATGGCAAAAAACTTCCACAGGGAGGAAAGGCAGTGGCAGCCTCCAAAGCCTTTCCTAAAGGGCCTGGACACTGGATCCATCCTGGAAGCAGCTACATGGTCCACCATTCACACTTTCACCAAACACTACAAGTTAGATAATGTCTCCAGAGCACGTGCAGGTTTTGCCAGAGCAATTCTGCAGGGCTTTGAGGAATCAGCTACTTCTACCTCCTCCCTTCCTTCCATTTAAGCTGTGGTACTCTCCCACACCAAGAATACTGCAACATAGGAATAGAAGGACGTAGAATAGCTGTGTAAAATCTTACCATAACCATAGATGTCCTTCTCTTCCATGTTGCAGTATTCCTTCCCACCCACCTAACCCCCTGTTCAAACCTTCTCTCTCTCACAATAGGCCTGTCTGAGATCTCCTGGTGGGTATACTCTACCCTATGACCATTTTAGCCACCAAATGGCACTTTGATCCTGTGGCTGACATCACTTGCTACTCTATTTAGAGACGTCCTGCTGGGCTTTCAAGTTTTGAAGTCTGTGCGTGCAGACATCACATTTAAGGCCCCTGCTTTATGGCCCTGCGTGGGACATCTCGCGCAACTACAGCAGCCAAGCTGAAGCTTTTATATAGGAGCTGACGTATGGGTCGCCTGAGCCAGGAAATCCCACACCAAGAATACTGCAACATGGAAGAGAAGGACATCTATGGTTATGGTAAAATTTTACAAAACTATTCTTTCTATAAGCACAAGCTGTCTCATCTGTGCATCTTTTAGAAGGAGTTTATACCTTATCTCATAGGATCATTGATTGGTGTTGTGACGGTTATAAGTGCTTTTGTCTGATTATGAAAAGGAATGTTAAAATAAGTTCAGTTGTGTACTGTAGTCCCCCCCCCCATTTGGCCTTTGATGATGTTCATCGTGTTACCCTGCTGCAGTCATCACACTTGGGTTATCCTGCCATCAGGTGGTCCCGCAGTCAGCCAGAGTTCCAAAGTCTTGGTCCGCCGTCGGTTGCTGTTGCTTCTTCCCTGACGTCAGTGCGCCAGGGGTATATAAGAGGCATCCAATGCCATTTTCTTCAGTCTTTCTTGCCACGCAGTGCCCGAAGTAGAAGCAGTTCGCAAGTGCCAGTCGGCCGACACCTGCGATTTTTGGATCGAATTTCAGTCCGAAGTCTTCAATAAAGCTAAGTACCCCGTTGGGGAACCTTTTCTTGCCTCAGTCTGATGTCAGAAAAAGTTAACAATTGCATTTCTTGTGGGAACCTCATAACGACTTCCATTCTTTTTGTATTCCTTGCCTAGGCCCAGACCACGACGTCACAGGTTGTCGGTTTTGTGCTAGGTTTAATAAATGAACTATCAAACGCTGTTTTGACTTCTCACGACATTACTTTGGTAGGAAATTTAATTATATCATGCCGTCGGAGCAGCTGACGTCTGGCATGCATAAAAAACGCAAGGATAAGGACAGGCAGCATAGGACCAAGACAGACTCCGAGGCCTCTACTGGGCCTGTCGCCGGTTCCCCGGTTTTCAGTGAGGCGCCTACACAGCCCCTGACCACCGCAGAATTAGAACCCCAGACAGCTGCGAGTTCTCAAGCGGAGTGTACTAGGCCGTCGTAGCCATCTTCATTAGGCCCTTCCGACACTGGAGCAGAAGGAGATCCCGGTGCAGTAGAAACACCTTCGGTTGCAGAAGGTGTCTTCAGACCGACTACACTCACCATTAAATCTAATGCTAAGCTTAAAACTCCATTAAAACCAAAAAAGACTGTACATCAGTCTACAGTTCAAGGCCCCATGCCTAAGAAACAGATGCTTAAGATGGCTTGAAGATTTGATTACCCTAATCAAGGGTTCCCACCCCCTCCAGATAAAAGACCAAGACAAGAGGAGGATTATGCTTCCTCTGACCAGGTTTCAATTTCCTCAGCTTCTTCTGAGGAACAGGATTACACTTTTCCCCCTTATGAAGACTCTGATGCTGAAGACTCTATTCCCTCAGCATCTCCCCTTGAAGACTACTCCTTTGGGGAGACTTTACACACCATGAGGGAACATTTCCACTGGGAAGGACAGGACTACTCTGATTCAAAGAAAAGGCTCCGAGAGTTTCTTTTACTGCCTCAGCACAGACCACTTGCTATCCCTCCAGTTTTAGACATTGTGGATGATGTTTACTTAGAGTCTAGACTACATCCAGACTCTCTACCGCCTGCTCCAGCCAAACCAGACAGATACTACAGAGTACCTGACTCACACAAATTCCTTTATAAAAGCCCTGCGGCAGATCCAGAAACAATTTCCCAGGGTCACATGCTGAAATATCAGCAATTCCTAATGTCTCAATTAAAACAAAAAATGAGCACACATTCTGAACAGTCTGAATTCAAGGAAATGCAGGATTTGTTGCATGCAGCTGAACAGGTGGGCAAACATACTTTACAATGTGGATTTGATTCATTGGAAGCTTCATGTAGAGCAGCTGTTACTGGGTCTGTCATACGTAGACATGCTTGGTTAAAAGAACAAACCCTACCTGATCATGTTAAAGCAAAATTATTGGATGCACCTTTACAGCAGGATGTCTTATTTGGTGTCAAAGCAGAAGAGGTTTTAAAGAAAATGGAGGATAAGGCAAAGTCTATGCAGACGGTCAAGGATTTTTTACAGGTACAACCACCTCTTTTCAGCAGAAGTTGGCCAACAAAAAACTGGTCCTTTCCAGCTTCTGACAGATCACAGAGGGGCAAATACAGACACCCAAGGGGCAGAGGTCAGTCCCAAGGCCCTTATAAACCTCACCAATTGGGTACTGCTACCCAGAAGGGAGGAGAAGGCAGGCCCCAAGCTAGCAGAAGACAAGCACAATGACTCAACCCTCAAATTACCAAGCAAATCTCTCTTGGCAGCTCCCTTGGGAGGAAAATTAGCACTTTTTGCAGACAACTGGCACATCATCACAAAAGACAAATGGGTCCTAAACATTGTCTCACAAGGATACAGATTCCACATTCATACCTTGCCAAGGATAAAAGGAATACCAAACCTGCCACTGAATCAATGGGCAGAAGCACAAAAACAAATTACAGCTCTCATGGACATGAGAGCCATGCAACAGGTACCTACACAGGAGCAAGGACAATGATTCTCTTCTAGTCTCCAGAAAGGACAAAGCATGGAGACCTATTCTGGATCTTTCAATTCTGAACACCTATCTGCAAGTACCAAAATTCAAGATGCTAACACTACAGCAGCTTCTTCCCATGCTGGGCAAGAAGGCTTGGCTAGTAACGTTGGATAACAAGGAGACATACCTGCATGTCCCTGTCAGACAAAATTGCAGAAGATACCTCCGCTTCATTGCAGGTTCAACCCATTATCAATTCTCTGCACTGCCCTTTGGCTTATCTACTGCGCCCAGGGTCTTCACAAAATGCCTGGCATCAGTAATTGCATACTACAGACAAAGAGGAATTCAAATATATCCATACCTGGACGACTGCCTTATACAAGCAGAAAGCAAGGACATTCTTTTAAAGCATCTGGCATTTGTCAAAAACCTTCTAAGTTTCCTAGGGTACACAGTAAACGAAAAGAAATCAAAACTAGTGCCCTCACAAAACATAATATTTCTGGGTGCCAGCTTGAATACAACGGCCCAGATGGCTTATCTCACGCCAGACAAGCAACAACAGCTGACTCAATACTTCAAAATAATGGCAACTAAGACCCAACTCCCTGCAAGAAAAATTCTGCAGGCCTTGGGATTCATGGCATCTTGCATACTACTAATACCATTTGCAAAACTGCATATGAGGAAATTACAATGGTACCTGAAAAGCGTATGGACTCAGCACAGCCACAGCTTAGAAGCAATGATACCACTCATTCCCTGCCTTCAACAGGAGTTTCTGTGATGGGCACAGGCATGTCACCTCAACAAGGGCCAGCCTTTCACCTTACCCACAGCCAGGCAAACTTTAACAACAGATGCACTGGACTACGCCTGGGGAGCACACATGGCAGGACAGTGCATTCAAGGCAAATGGACTACAGATCAAAGGCATCTGCATATCAATCAAAAAGAAGTGCTAGCAGTTCAGAATGCCCTAACAGCCTTCAAGGACCTCTTACACCCAGGACAACTAATAATAAAGACGGACAATACCACAGTAGTGTGGTACATTAACAAGCAAGGGGGCACACATTCCTACCCCCTATGCAGGCAAGCAATGACCTTGTGGAACACAGCACTGTCTTACCAAGTTCAACTACAAGCACAATTCCTGTCAGGAAAGAAAAGCACATTGGCAGACGACCTAAGCAGAAACATCATGGATCCCCACGAGTGGAAACTAAATCCACAAGTATTTGCAATGATAACTCAGAAATGGGGACGCCCAGACATAGATCTGTTTGCCAACCCCCAAAACTACCAACTTCAAAAATTTTGCAGAAGGACATTCCACCCACAAGCTTGGAAAGTGGACGCCCTCTCATTCAGTTGGAAGACATTAACAGTGTATGCCTTTCCTCCACTGCCTCTTCTAGCAAAGGTACTGCTGAAAGTCAGATTAGAGAGGCCACAAATGATACTCCTTGCACCAGACTGGCCACCCCAATTCTAAGGAACATGGCCCACGGCCCACCATGGATTTTACCACAAATTCCTCACCTGCTCACCCAGCAAGACAATCAGATTCTACACAGCCAGCTGAAGACTTTAAACCTGGCTGCATGGCAAATTACCTAAACAACCAGCCAACACCTCTATCCAAAGCTGTTATGGATGTCATTCTGGAGGCCAGGAGGCCTAGCACCAGGAAAACCTATTCAGACAAATGGAAAAGATTTTGCACTTGGAACCAGGCTAAAGGACAAAATCCCCTTAATCCAAACATTCCTCAGATTCTACAATATTTAACTGAGATGTTGCATAAAGGACTTTCCTTTTCATCTATTAAGATCCACGCCTGAGCAATTTCAGCCGATTACAACACGGATCCTCCTTTATTTTCACATCCACTCCTAAGACAGTACCTCAGAGGGGCTAAGAACATAAGACCGCCCAGGACAGCACCAACACCTACTTGGGATCTCAACTTTGTTCTGGAAAAGCTTACACTGCCGCCCTTTGAACCAGCTTTTTCAGCTGATTTAAAATTTCTTTCATGGAAAACTGCCCTGCTGCTAGCAATAACTTCAGCTAGAAGAGTCTCAGAGCTACAGGCACTAATGGCAGTGGAGCCTTTCCTCATTTTTCATCAAGACAGAGTCTCTCTATTAACTAAACCTTCCTTTATGCCAAAGGTGGTATCCATTGTGGCCCTAAACCAAACCATTCATTTGCCCACCTTTTTTCCAAATCCCCAGAACAAAGGAGAAAGACTCCTGCACTCTTTGGACATTCACAGGCAATTACGTTACTACTTGGATAAAACTAAGGCTTTCAGAAAATATTACCAGCTTTTTGTAGCCTATGCTGCAGGATCACAAGGAAAAGCTATCTCAAAACAGACCATTTCAAAATGGATAGGACATTGCATACATTTCTGCTACACGCATCATGGGAAACCGGTACCTGCTAACATTAGGTCCCACTCCACCAGGGCTACAGCTACATCAGCAGCCTTTCTCGGGGGGGGGGGGGGTGCCAACCAAGGATATTCTGGAAGCTGCAACTTGGAGTTCAGTGCACACCTTCACCAAACACTACCACTTACCTCTATATTCTAAGACTAGAGCTGGTTTTGTCACTGCAGTTTTGCAGGGCCTACTAGCTTCTTCTAATCCTGTTTAATTCCACCACCCATCCTTAGCTTTGGGATTCAACCCAAGTGTGATGACTGCAGCAGGGTAACACGATGAACATAGTACAATTTTGTACCTACCATAAATGTAGATGTTCGAGTGTTCACTTTGCTGCAGTCCAGGTTACCCTCCCTCCATCCCCTCTGAACTAACTAGACTTATCTTTTCCTTTCTATCCTATACAACCTCTGCGGTGTATTTGCTTGTGACTGAAGGTATTGTTTTATTTTTATATGTATATTTTTATATAGCAAGATGTACTGCCTACCTATTGGGGGCACCTGACATCTGGGGCAAGAAAAACTGAAGAAAATGGTGTCGGATGCCTCTTATATACCCCTGGCGCACTGACGTCGGGGAAAAAGCGACAGCAACCGACACTGGACCAAGACTTTGGAACTCTGGCCGACTGCGGGACCGCCTGACGGCAGGATAACCCGTGTGATGACTGCAGCAGGGTGAACACTCCAACATCTACATTTATGGTAGGTACAAAACTGTACTTTTCATCAACCAATTAAGTACACATTAAACAAATAAGTGTATATTCTCATTCTGTGACACAAAGTTTCTGCTTATTTTACTTGAATGTTTTCTTAGCTAGTAATTGCTATAGCATTATGTGTTAGTAAGATTGTACTTTAACAGTGCCTTTATTCACATTTCCTTGTTTTTTAATTATTTACTTCCCTCTGCAGAACTGCTCTCCTTTTACTTTACTTGAGTCACAGTAACCTTCTGGTCATGGCATGCCACCTCTTCCCCTTGTCTGAGGCATAATTCCCCACGTAATTATGCACCAGAAGGTGAAATGGATGTACTGTTGTATGCAGCAGGGGCTGTTGTTAACAGTGAATTCTGGCAGTGTTGTGCTAGTGGCAGCAGTTTCCCTCTTGCTTTCTTTGCTTGTATCTCCTTTCAGACATAATGTTGTTTCTTTATCAGTTTAGAACAAAAGGATGCCAGTGTGATAGAGTAGTTGAACAATCTTTCCGGCTCCAGCACATAAACGCTGTTCTTGGTTGGGTGTACCTTCCTCTTACTAGACTTTTGTTTTAGTTGTCGAGTTTTACTGGAAAGTGGACAATCTGTTAAGTGACCATCTAGTGTCTTTGAATAGTGGTAGTCATCTTATTTGAAAAAAGCTGCGACTTGCCAGTAGTTATTTATACTTATTACTATATACTATATCACTGGCTCAAGTTGTGTAGTGGGTTCAGGTTCTTAGATGCGTAGTTGTTGAGAGAAAGGTAAAGCATCCCAAGGACATTATGGAAGGAATCAACTTTGTCACCAGACTGAGCTTTGGCAGAAACTAAGATTCAATGGGCACTTTGTCTCAAAGATTGTGGAGGTTTGGGGGAGTGTCCTTTGAGGCATGTGTGGAAAAGCATGCTCACATTTTAAAGCAGTCATAGCTCATTTATGTTTAATGAAGGGGAAAAAGGAATCCCAGCTGTCTGAAATTCTTGCCAGACAGATGACAGCCCCTCCAATCCAGTGCCACTTCACAGGCCCTTAACCTGAACCTAAGTCCTGCCATGATTCTTCAGAATCCATAGTAGATATAGAGAAGGAATAGCATATATATGTGTGTGTGTATATATATATATATATATATATATATATATATATATATATATATATATATATATATATATATATATATATTTTTTTTTTTTTTTTTTTGTCCCCAATTCTTACTGTGACCATCAAGCCTCCTGTTCAGTGGCTCATTCATTCTCCTTGGGAACAACAGTCAAGTGTCAGATGTGGTGCAGTCATCTACAGTGGGTGCTTTCTGGAATTTTCCTTGCTAGGTCCCTAACATTCCTTCTGTGGCAGTGACTACCCTGTTTTGCTTTCATCACTGATACTTCCTTGCTGCCGTGCATGCCATCCCAAGTTACAGAGTTCCATGCTGCTTAAGCCTCCCATATTGTTTAACCTCTGTTCATCCTCCCTAAGGTGGATGAGTTGGCGTTTGTACTTGCACTTATTTCTCCCCCTTGCCACCTATAATATTGCTTGAGCTGCTAACCAAAATGTTATTTTTGTAGCGGAATAAAGGGCTTTATCACTCCTGAAAAGAGGGAGCTACCTTACAGTTTGATAGGTAGAGCCACCTCATGTGAAGGTGTGGAGGTTGGGCACTTGGTATTGAGAGAGAACAGTTTGTAGGTCATGAGCAGACAGTAATAATTGTCTTTTAGGAGAATGATTATCACGTAAAGAGAAAGTAAAAAGTGGCACTTTGTCTCTTTCTTTTAGGTATCAGCCAGAGTCGCATCTCCCACTGGCTTTTGCAGCAGGGGTCAGACCTAAGTGAACAGAAAAAAAGGGCATTCTACAGATGGTACCAGCTTGAAAAAACAAATCCAGGTACTGGTGATCGTGTTTTTTTTCCTTTCTTGTTAGAGATGACCATTGTATTCCTTACATACTGAAATGTCGACTATATTAGCTCAGTTTTCCTACAGGTGCTTAATATATGTATACATTTTTCTTTAAAATCTTTACCAGTCTTTTGCTGTAGAGCCTCCATGACCATCAAGTCCCCATTCCCTGTAGACCTTTTAATTTCTTCCTGTCCTTAGTGTCAAAGGACATCAGGAGAGGGAGGTAAGAGCCAAGGATCCTGTCACACTTTTGGTAGAACTTAAGGTATTTGTATCAGGATGTATATTAAGGTTTTTTTTCACAGTTTATCCACACTTAATCCCAACACACTTTATTAACCCCGTTCATCTGATAACATTTTCTAAATGTGGAGTGCAGTTTATCAACCATTATAAAGGGAGAGGGTGAAGCCGTCAATGAATGCATTTGTCACATTGTTTTTAGGTTTTTGAGATACAGCTTCTTTACAGCTTTTTTTTTTTTTGGTGGGGGGGTGTTGTTTTTTGTTTTAACATATTTATTAAATTGTCATTTAAGAAGACAGGCAAACATACAATAACAGTAAAGAAAACAAACCATTTTAACATGTTTTTATGTAAATGCAGTGTATATCACATATATTGTCTTTGGGATTATCATCAGTCCAACATTACAAAAAATTGTTGAATTCCTGCTTTCCCTTAAACCTCACTTCTTCACCTGAACATTATCATGCATGTACTGTTCGCACAATTTCAGTTTACTTCTATGTAATTTTCTCCTACCCTTTTCTAAAGATCTCTCTTTCAGTTGTTTTATATCTTTTAGAATATTCAGCGTCTCAAATAATGTTGGTGTAGACTTTGATTTCCGTTTTCTAGTAACTGCTTTTTTAACAGCCACCAGAATTAAACTTAATAAGACCTTATTATGTCTACACAATTCAGATTCTGTATCCCAGCTCAAAGAATCGTTTTCTTACTTACAGCCATTTGCTCATCCAGTATTTCTGATAAAGTACTCTGTAGGGAATTTTTTAAATCTGCTAACTCATTACATTCTGAAAACATATGCTCCCAGTTACCTATGTGTTCTTTATCACATCTCCAACATTTGCTACCTACCTGAGGAAAACTCCTTTGAAGTCTGTTTGGAGTATAAAAATACCTATGCAAACACCTCCAAGCAAGTGTCCTAAACATTCTGTACTTGGTTACATAACTTGAGAACCATACATATGTCTTTCCATTGTTTTCTTGTGAATCGCTTTTCCAGTTTCTATTCCCAGTCTTTTGTAACGTCCTCTGATTGATTCTTATAGTTATCATGCAGTATTTTATATGCCATACTAATTAGCCCTTTTTAAAATCTGCATCTGTTATAGATTCAACTAAAAACTTTACCAGGGCAAGACTTTCACTTGAACCCCCCCCCCCCTTTCCCTTTCTCTTTGCCTGTACTCTGAGATCAAGCCCAGGTAGGGAAGGGAATCTCTAGCCTGCAATCCAAATGTCTTCTTGGCCTTTTCCCACTGTAATACCTTTCCTGCTTGAGTTATTTGTTCCCGATGTCCTTCTCTTCCCATATAAAAACAGTAGAAGTCACCACAACGCCAAAATTCCACAGAAATATGTGTTTATTAATAAAAAAAAACAAGACGTAACGCTTTTGCCTGTGTCATATAGGCATCATCAAAGTCATTGTTGTATCACATAAAATCCCTTTATGTAGTCCAAACCAACCAATTAACACAAGTAATTAACTAGAAATCAGTCACAATTAAAGAAACAAAGGCTGCCTACATTCATAGTACAAAACATAAAAACTGTATTGAATGTTATTCCTCAAACAGTATATTTGCTAATCATGTACACACAGGGAAATTAATAAAAAATATTAATAAAACAACACTAGCATTTAAAAGTTGTTTCAGATTTGAATGGACCTTAATCTTAATACACTAGTCATAGAACAATTATTTATGCCTGGGGATACTGTGGCATTTAATCTCAGTTTCCACAAAGTCTCCCTAAGCTCTAGTAAAGTTTTATCCTCACCTCCCCTATCATTATGCTTTACTCTATCAATAATGAAAAAAACATTTTTGTAAACCATCACATATTTCACTGTGACAATATACAATATACAATAATTGTTTTTTCGGTTTTTCATATCCCTAAGGTGTTCTGCCATTCTATCACGTAACCTACGGGTAGTTTTCCCTACATAAAATGCAGGGCAAGTACTGCACAAGGCAATATTATACCACCATTTTAGTGTTAGAAGTGGCACGTCCTGGACACTGAATCGTGTTTCCATAACCTTCTACAGTCACATATGGGCCCTCATGTATGAATCTACAAAACCTACAAATGAAACATTTACCCATTAAGGAGTTATAACATTTATTGGGACCATCTCAAAAGTTTCCTTTAGGTTCTGCACTCTACTATAGGTCACAACAAGATGTTCACCCAACTTATTTTTCAACACACTGGTTATAGTTGGATCCCAGCAATTGTTAGTAACCCCTTTTAGTGCCACAGAATCCTGATTAAAAGGTAAAACCATTGTCTTACATTGTGGTACCACTTGACGTGCATTCATTTTCACCCCTGTACTCATTAGAACTATCTGCCCCTTGACTACACCTTTCTTTTGGTGGGCAGGGTGACAGCTGTCAAAATGTAACAGCATATTGGAGAAAGTTTCCTTTCTATAAATGTTAGAACACAAATTTCCAGTCTGACTGTGCTTGTACAGTAAAATATCCAAAAAGTTTATTTCATTTAGCCCAACATTATGGGTAAATCTCAAGAGGTTGGTGGGTGCTGCTTAAATAGGAGACAAAATCATCAATCACTTCTATCTTACCACACCACAAGATAAGGATGTCATCAAGGAAACGCACCCATAGGATAACATCTTTCATAAAAAGGGAATCGAATACAAACTACCTTTCCCATTCTGCTAGGACTAAGTTTGCATATATGGGGGCACATTTTTCCCCCATAGCCACGCAGATTTTTGTTTAAAATATTCCCCCTCAAAGTACAAAAAGTTGTTGTTCAGTACTATCTCCATCATTTCCATTAACAAATTTCTTTTAACATTGTGAATTCCATCAACATTTAAGAAACTTTCACCAAAATGTTCTAATCCAATGTTGTGCAGAATAACCGCAAATAAGTTGACAGCGTCAGTGGAGATGAACATACAGTCATCTTCAGTCGCTGTGTCCCTAAGTAACTCCAGTCAGTGCCAAGAATCCTTTAAAAATATGTTGCTTGTTAATTAGTGCTTTCTTACTAAACACATCAATGTAAGCACAAAAAAACAGAAGCAACAAAACAAACTAAATAAATAAAAATGCGCTGGCAGGTAGAGTTTCACAGGCACAAATCACTCAGGTGATGATAAACCAAAGGTGTATTTAATGATAAAAATCCACGAGAAAAACAAATAAAATGTGAGCGCTTTCGTTAAACAAGTGTTAACTTCATCAGACACCATTAAAAAGTAAAACAGCCATTTATATACATATAAAAAACACTCTGATTGGGTAAGCAAAGAGAGGCAGCTAGCTAAGCAACACTGAGACAGAACATTAATTAACCCCTTGATGACTGTGTTACAGTTGAAACTGTTGCATCTTAAGTACAACTAAAACTTGTAATTAAAAGATAAATTATTAGTCTCATACTTGTGTCATGAATGATTCTAAATAGGATAAAACTAAAACCAAAGTCATTTTTAAAATCTCATGTTAAATATTCACATAATGCTAAAATGTTTACCAAAGCCAAATACATACAAAAGTGCTTGTGCTTAACAAATGTTTTGAGATATTTTATTCCTTTCTAGGGCTTTTAATTTTAATACAGGAGAGATGGATGTCCTGTCATTTATCCCTGGCCATCTATCTGCCTGTAGTAAGATTTGCCACCTTAACTCCTTTAACTCTAACTGAAGTCCCCAGGGCTTTTTGTCACTGATGTCTACATGGTCTATTGACTTAAATGTGAAATTGTGGCCAGTATTGTCCTGAATATGCCTCGCTAAGCATTATTAATATTATTCTTTCTTATGGCATAGTTGTGTTCATAAATTCTGGCGTTAAATTTCCTTTCTGTTTTGCCTACATAAAATGCTAGGCATTGGGCACATGTAGCCATGTAGACCACTGCCTTGGAGTGACAGTTATATTTACCTTTTACATAATGGTCTATACCATTCACTGTAAATGTGCTGCCTGATTTCACCTTGGGCACCAGTTACAAGACTCACATTTATACATCCCTACACATCCTGTTCTAGTGTAGTTAGAACCTTTCCTAAGAAGGTCTTTTAAGACCTTCTTTATGTAACTATAGGTCTTTCTCCTATTTGTACCCTGATGTACAAGTCATCCATTAAAATGCCCCAGTTCATATAAAAAAATGGACATTAAGTGGTATGAGTCAGAGTTGAATGTAAGCACCATAGATCTACAAAAAGAACTTTTTTCCAACTCAAGTCTCCCCTCTTCAACTTCAGAGGGGCTGTTGTCTACTGTGTTTTCCCCAACTATGGGCTTAAAAAGCCCTACTCTTCTTTTACCTATCACTTCCTGCATAAGCTCATTGAGCAAGTCTGCTGGGTACTCCCTCCTCAAGAACATAGTTTTTAAGTTGTCACATTCAATAAGAAAATCTTTTTCTCTGGAGATCATACGGGCTGCTCGAACTAATTGCCCTTTAACTACCAACCTCTTTTGATGCTTGGGGTGGGAGCTAGTGTAATGCAGGAACGAGTTTCAGTAGGTCTCTTTCCTTTGGATCCTAGTAGCATACTTTTCATTATGTGTGTCTTTGTATAATTGGACATCAAGGTAATTCATATAATCCAGGTTAATCACCCAAGTGAACTGCAGGAATGCAGTGGTGGTGTTAAGGTATCTCAAAAACTCTTCCAAAACAACCAGTGACCCATTCCATATCAAGCTGATATCATCTTGGTATCTATTAATACATTTTGACCTTAGAATAGTACTGAGACTGAAATACATAATTTCTTTCCCAATATGCCATTACCATATTCGCGAATGCCCCACCACAAGCTGAACCCATTGCCACTCCTATGGTCTGCAAAAAGTACCTGCCATTAAAGGAGAAATAGTTTCTTAAAACAATTTCTAATAATTCCAAAATTAGATTAATTTTCTCCTGGTTAACTTTGTATAACAACAGTAGGTCACCCACCCACTTGAGACCAATTTCTAGTGGGATGACCATGTACAGGTTTTTTACATCTGTAGTGACCATGAAGTCACTTGCGTCATACCTGGTTTTGTTCACTTGTTCTAAAAAAAGCCTGCTCATGCACACTCAAATCAGCATGGGGAGGCAAGTGAGCATGCTACTAACTTTCATAATACACCTTTATGCCTCATTTCCGATTCACAGCAAAGTGAATTGAGGCAGGAAGGCACAACGCATCTGTGCATGGCAGGAATGAGGTTTTCTGACAACAGGATCTCTCAGAATGCTGCAGGAAGAAGTGAACTAACAGAAACTCTTAACAAGGACATTCCTCAGTTGGAGGAGTGGTTGCGGAATGGGGTTTCATTTAACAGAAGCATCAAACGCAATAGCCCTTCCTTGGAAGGTAAGCTGACAGATTTCATTGTTAAATTATCACGATGCAAGAAACTCCAACTGGAAAACGCCTACCTAAGGGAATGCACTAGACTTAAAGTGGTTCCCAAAGGTTTAAGGGTCTGGCGCTTTCCTACTGGTGTACAGCATGGCTCTGTTTTGTACACTGAATTAGTTAACTTATTTGATAAATGTGGGCTCAACCTTTTAGAGCTTTTAGTTAAACATAACAACAGTGAACTGGAACTCTTATTCAAAGACCTTGCAATTCTAGGCTCTGCCATCTGTGAGGATCATGAGTATAGCAACATGAAATTTGAACATTACAGGATTTACACTAGCATTGACCAGCACATAACAAAACTGTTTTTAACCACCAAAAAGACTTTTCAGTACACAATTATTCTACTTTATGTATAAATGAAACTACAGCTGACTTATTGTCTAAGGGAATGTCTTTTGTACCTGGTAAGAGATTTAATGTTGTAGACACTATGTTAGAGCTGAAACTTTATTTAAGAAAGTTGAATTTGACCTTACTACATGGTACTAGATCCCATAATAATGTCAGTGAAAGCAGCATTTTTAAGATCAGTTCTACCTACAACCCCCCTTTGCACCTGAAACTAGCAATGTATGAAAAAGTTTGTGAACTAGATCTGTATAATTTAAATAAGAACAAATACAGGCCAGCTCAAACACTTCACAACATGAGCCAAAGTGAACATGATTGTTTATTAGAACTGCAAGAACATGACGTCAGGGTTATGAAACCTGACAAAGGGGGAGGGCTTGTAATCATGGACTCTTCCACATACAGTGACAAAATGTTGGCTATGTTAGACACAGGAAATTACACAGAAGTGTCCCTTAATGAATTAAATGCAGCATATAGGAAAATCTACAGCCAACTCACTGACATATTTCTAGAAAGGCGTATCAACCTTTCCTTACATAACTATCTTAACATCATTACCCCAAGGATACCAGTGTTCTTTGGTATTCCTAAGATCCACAAGAACCTATTAGATCCACCTATGAGGCCCTTAGTGGATGGAAGACACTCCATTATCACTGCTTGCGCCCAATTTTTAGACCATGAGCTGAAGAAAATATTGCGTAATGAAAGCCAAATTTGTAAAGACTCCTGGGCTTTTTTAGAACAAGTGGTCAAAACCAGGTATGACGCAAATGACATCATGGTCACTATAGATGTAAAAGACCTGCACACGGTCATCCAACAAGAAGTTGGTCTTGAGTGGGTGGGTGACCTACTGTTGTTATACAAAGTTAACCAGGGGAAAATTAATCTAATTTTGGAATTACTAGAAATTGTTTTAAGAAACAACTATTTCTCCTTTAATGGCAAGTACTTTTTACAGACCATAGGAGTGGAATTGGGTTCAGCTTGTGGTGGGTCATTTGCGAATATGGTAAAAAGAAATTATGTATTTCAGTCTCAGTACTATTCTAAGGTCAAAATACATTATAGATACCAAGATGATATCAGCTTGATATGGAATGGGTCACTGGTTGTTTTGGAAGAGTTTTTGAGATACCTTAACACCACCACTACATTCCTGCAGTTCACTTGGGTGATTAACCTGGATTATATGAATTACCTTTATGTCCAATTATACAAAGACACACATAATGAAAAGTATGTTACTAGGATCCAAGGGAAAGAGACCTACTCAAACTCGTTCCTGCATTAAACTAGCTCCCACCCCAAGCATCAAAAGAGGTCGTTAGTTAAAGGGCAATTAGTTCAAGCAGCCCGTATGATCTCCAGAGAAGAAGATTTTCTTATTAAATGTGACATCTTAAAACCTATGTTCTTGAGGAAGGAGTACCCAGCAGACTTGCTCAATGAGCTTATGCAGGAAGTGATAGGTAAAAGAAGAGTAGGGCATTTTAAGCCCATAGTTGGGGAAAACACACTAGACAACAGCCCCTCTGAAGTTGAAGAGGGGAGACTTGAGATGGAAAAAAGTTCTTTTTGTAGATCTATGGTGCTTACATTCAACTCTGACTCATACCACTTGATGTCCATTTTTTATAAGAACTGGGACATTTTAATGGATGACTTGTTCATCAGGGCACAAATAGGAGAAAGACCTATAGTTACATACAGAAGGGGCTCAAACTTAAAAGACCTTCTTAGAAAAGGTTCTAACTACACTACAACAGGACATGTAAGGATGTACAAATGTGAGTCTTGTAACTGGTGCCACAAGGTGAAATCAGGCAGCAAATTTACAGTGAATGGTATAGACCATTATGTAAAAGGTAAATATAACTGTCACTCCAAGGCTGTGGTCTACATGGCTACATGTGACCAATGCCTAGCATTTTATGTAGGCAAAACAGAAAGGAAATTTAACGCCGGAATTTATGAACACAACTATGCCATAAGAAAGAATAATATTAATAATGCTTTAGCGAGGCATATTCAGGACAATACTGGCCACAATTTCACATTTAAGGCAATAGACCGTGTAGACATCAGTGACAAAAAGCCTTGGGGACTTCAGTTAGAGTTAAAGGAGTTAAGGTGGCAAATCTTACTACAGGCAGATAGATGGCCAGGGATAAATGACAGGACATCCAACTCTCCTATATTGAAATTAAAAGCCCTAGAAAGGAACAAAATATCTCAAAACATTTGTTAAGCACAAGCACTTTTGTATGTTTTTGGCTTTGGTAAACATTTTAGCATTATGTGAATATTTAACATGAGATTTTTAAAAATGACTTTGGTTTTAGTTTTATCCTATTTAGAATCATTCATGACACAAGTATGACACTAATAATTTATCTTTTAATTACGAGTTTTAGTTGTATTTAAGATGCAACAGTTTCAACTGTAACACAGTCATCAAGGGGTTAACTAATGTTCTGTCTCAGTGTTGCTTAGCTAGCTGCCTCTCTTTGCTTACCCAATTAGAGTGTTTTTTATATGTATATAAATGGATGTCTTACATTGTAATGGTGTCTGATGAAGTTAACACTTGTTTAACGAAAGTGCTCACATTTTATTTGTTTTTCTTGTGGATTTTTATCATTAAATACACCTTTGGTTTATCATCACCTGAGTGATTTGTGCCTGTGAAACTCTGCCTGCCAGCATTTTTATTTATTACATCAATGTAAGCAGCTTAAGGTTCTGTTTTAGAATTTCTGGCAGCTACTGTTGGTCTAAATGTAGGATTGTTAATATTTTTGTGAATTTTAGGGATTCTGAATAATGTCAAACTCACTGGAAAATCAACATTTAAATAGTCAAGTTCACTTGAATCTATCACATCCTGATGAAAAGAATCATACAGCCACCAGTCAATTTTGGCATAAGCCCTGTTTACCTCATTTGTAGAGACCCCTGTCATACACATTACCACCATTCAAAATGTACATTTTACTGACATAATCACTTTGTAACATCACAATTGCCCCACCTCCTTTATCGGGTTTCATCACCCTATATTCTCTCGATTAAGCCCACATCTTCAAACAAGCTCTTTGATTAACAGATAAATTGTCAACGAAAACATTTGGTTTACATAAAAAATTTCTAATCTCAAATTCACGTTTGTTCAGAGGTGTTTACAACAGTGTTTTGTAAAGGTATAAATGTACTTTTCCTTTGAAATGTCTTCTTTTCAGCAATATTTATATCACTTTGTGCATTGAAAAACAATGACAAATTCAATATAACACTGGTGAAAGCGCTAAGTCTTGTTTTTTTTTAATTAATAAACACTATTTCCATGGAATTTTAGCGTTGTGGTGACTTTGGCTGTTTTTTATTTTAGTTTATATATGACCCTGTGTGATTTTTTTTGTGGTTCTCCTTCTATTCCCATGTTACAGTATTCAACATATAGGTTTACTCTTCTTGCTACCCGAACATCTGGCCAGTACACAAAAGTTTTCAGTCACTGTATGGTGCATGGAATGTCTGACGTGGCTAGTGGAGCAGGGGCCATAAAAGTGACATCTGTACGCAACAACCCTCAGAACTTCTCAGCCGCCAGTTGAACGCCAGGTATTCCTGCCTTTACAGCGTCAGACTTTGAGAAATCAGATAAATGCCCCATTGGCAAACCTTTCGGTCATTTTCTTTAATTTAATGCCTTTTCATGTCATCCAGAAAGGGTAAGTGTAAGTGCAGCCATCAGATACGTCACAAGGATGCCTGCGATCAGTGTCTGTTTTGTTTGGGACAGTCACACGACTATAAGGCCTGCTCCATTTGTCAGGCGCTTGTGCCTAAAACCTTGCGCAGACATCTGCACACTCTTAACTTGTATCTAGAGAATCAAAGATTAAAATAGTAGTCTTAGGGATGAAGGGTTCTGCCCACATACCTGCTGAACCGCCAAAAAAGAAAGCCAAGACTATCAGACCTACCACTACCATTGTGCCTCCTCCGGCTGACCCTCAGCATGTGACCGACGTCAGCCTGGTAGAGAAATTGGGCTCAGCTGCCTCGGATATTGCGGGTACCTCCACAGAAGCCGCACAATCCCGCCAGGCAGGCACATCCATAAAGGTTTTTCAGAAGCCGGGGGGGAAACCAGTGATATCAGTAGGTCCATCGGATCCCTCTGATTCCTTACAGTCTCCTGATTCCAGATCTTCCTCCCTTCAGGTGCCTGCCAGGCCTCTACAAAGGAAAGAAAAGAGGAAGCATATCTCGACTCCTAGTGAAAGCATGCCTGACGGGCAGTCTTTCAGCCAAAGTTTGTTTAATGCCTTCATAGCCTTATGGCCTACCACTACAGGGACTGCTAACATCCCTCTTCCTATTCTGAGTCCAAGGCCTCAAACTAGAGACCCATCCATGAGGGAAGAGGAAGATCTATCTGATTCCTCATCCAAAGAATCACTTTCTTACATCTCTCAGCTTTCTTGTCCCTTGGGGTATGATTCCCCAGAGGAAGAATCTGTTGACACTGACTCCCCAGCTGAGGATTTGACCTTTGAAGAAACCATTACCAAGATGGAAAATCATTTTAAGTGGGAATCCTCTGAAATGACTGAGGTTCAGAAAATATATTATGACATCATTCAGATGGATTCCCCAAGCCTGTTTGCTGTTCTTCCAGTTCTGCCTATCTTCCTGGATGCCTTCTCCTCAGCATCCTTGAACCCTGACTCACAACCTCTGGCTCCACCCAGACCAGATAGACTTTATAAAGTCCCTGAAACTGCCAAGTATCTGGTTAAGTGTCCTGCAGCAGACCTTGCCACCATCTCCCTCTCCACAGATAAGGCATCAAAACTCTTACCCACCATCACCATCCTCCCTGGTGACAAAGACAGCAAAACCGTGGAGCGTCTGAGTAAGAAAATTTACACCTCTGCCACTCTGGCCTTCAGGTCTACTAACTACTAGACACACATGGCTAAATATGCCTTATCTCTACTGGAGAAAGCCTCCAAGGAATTGGCTGATACACCTGATTGTGCTTCCAAAGCTTCACTGTCTTCCCTTCGGGCCGTCACCTCCCAGGTTACCAGGCACTCTGTAAAGTGCAGTTGTGATGCTGCTGAAGCCTCAGCAAGGTCAGCAGCATCACCAGCTGCCTTAAGAAGATATTCCTGGCTACGCTTCCAACCACTAATAGATGACTTTAGGGCAAAGCTGATTGATGCTCCCCTGGATAACACAACTTTGTTTGGTGCCAAAGTGGCTGACTTGTTGAAGTCACTACAGCAGAAGGGGAAAGAAATGCAGAATTTAAAGCACCTGCTAGTCTCACCTATTCCAAAATTCCAAAGAAACTACTCAGCTAAAACACAGTTCATTAGAAAACACTCTCGCCCTGCTATCACACAAGGCCTAGAAAACCAACCAGAAAGTAAAGCCCTCCTACTAGAGCTACCCCCACCTCTAGCCAGAGGCCGCCCTTTCAAGACAGGGCAGGTAGCATCTGACTACCTACCAACCTTTCAGCCTCCTCCTCCTCCTTCTCTTCCCCTGTCGGCATGTGTCTCCCACTGTCTCCCTGTGTGGACATCCTTCACCTCAGACAAATGGGTCCTTTCAGTTATTCAAAATGGGTATTATATGACCTGGCATATGCCCCAAAGCGAAAGGGTTTCCCACAACCTCCCAAACAACAGTTTCACCTATTGCAGCCAGTACTACAAACAGTGCTGGATCAAGGCACCATTGAACCAGTGCCTCTAGCTGCAAAAGAAAGAGGTTTCTACTCCAGGATTTTCCTGGTCCCAAGAAAAGACAGTCCTTGGAGACCAATTCTGGATCCCTTTCTTCTCAACCTCTCTCTTCAGGTTCCTACCTTTAGGATGTTGACCTTACCAACACTTTTCCCTCTCCTACATGTTCTTCGTGTTTCACTGTTGCAGTCATTACATTTCGGTAATCTGCTGGCAGGTTGCCCTCAGTTGGCCTGATTAACAAAGTCTTGGGTCCTGCGTTGGTTGCTGTTCTTTCTTCCATGATGTCAGGTCATCAGGGGTATAAAACATGCAGCCGACGCCATTACATCAGTCTTTCTTGCTGCGCGGTGCCCAAAGCAGAAGCAGTTTGCAAGTGCCGGTCGGCTGACTCCTGAAATTTTCGTTTTCGAGTTTCAAAACCGATGTCTTCAACTAAAAGCTAAGTACCCCATTGGGGAAACTTTTCCTTGCTCCTTACCGATGTCAGTAAAAGTTAATAATTGCATTACTTGTGGGTAGCAAATACCTCATAAGGATTTTAATTTGTACTGTATTCCTTGCCTAGGCCCTGACCACAACGTGCCTTGCTGTCGGTTTTGTGCTAATTTTAATCATTGCACTATTAAACGTCGGTATATTTTTGCTTTTAAATATTTTGGCTCATGATTTAATTATCCAGAAATGTCGTCGGTTAGCAATCTGACTACTGGAATACCTTAAAAAAACGCAAAGAAAAAGACAGAGACAGGCCGTCGAAGGTCCAAAACTGACGACGACGCTTCTCCTAAGCCAGTTGCCAGTTCGCCGGTACTCAGTGAGGGGCTTTTGCAGCCTCTGATACCCGCTACTTTTGATTCACAGGCCTCTACTGAGACCCATTCGGAGTCCGGTACACCGCGAGATGCTTCAATTATGGAACCCGTGGATGTCTCTACCTTAGATGAGTCCGGAGCCGCTGTGCAGGCACTGGCCTCTGAGGGTGTTTCCAGGCCTACAGATTTGTATATTAGACCGACGCCATCTTCAAAACTAAGGCCAAAATCTAAATCTATGTCTAAATAACCAACGGTTGGGCCACATGTGCAGGCCCCTATGCCAAAAAAACAAATGATCAAAATGGCTGAAGATTTATAATTACTCTGATCAGGGGTAGCCAACCCCCTCCTTCTAAGAGGCATAGGCAAGACATTGATTATGAATCTTCTGAATAGGATTCTATTTCTTCTGACTCTTCTAATGAACAGGATTTGTCTATACCTACTTATGAGGACTCTGATGCAGAAGACTCCATTCCTTCTGCTTCTCCCCCTGAGGATTTTTCTTTTGGGGAAACTTTACATACCTTAAGGGAACATTTCCACTGGGAAAGTCAAGATTTCTCTGATTCTAAAAAGAGACTTAGGGATTTTCTTCTTCTTCCTCAGCATAGGTCTTTGGCTATACCTCCTGTTCTAGACATTGTTGATGATGTTTTTTCAGAATCTAGTATGGCTCCTGATTCTCTGCCTCCGGCTTCTTGTAAGCCAGACAGATACTACAGGGTTCCTGACTCTCACAAATTCCTTTTCAAAAATCCTATTGCAGATCCTGAAACCATTTCTCAGGGTCCCAAGGGCATTAAGGCATCTACTGCTAAAAATCCTACCCCTTCTGATAGAGATTCCAGGGCACTGGATAGATGGGGTAAGAAGGTTTACACTTCTGCAACCTTGGCAATCAGGGCTTTAAATTGTCAATTTCATATGCTTAAATATCAATAGCATATAATGGAACTGCTTAAACAGAAAATGATGTTAATTTCTGATTGTGTGGGAAATAAAGATTTACAGGATTTATTGCATTCAGCTGAACAAGTTGGAAAACATACTTTGCAATGTGGTTTTGATTCTTTAGATGCCTCTTGCATGGCTGCTATAACTGGGTCTGTGCTAAGAAGGCATGCTTGGCTCAAAGAGCAAACTCTGCCTGATCATGTTAAAGCAAAATTGTTGGATGCTCCTTTACAACAGGACCGTCTCTTTGGTAATAAGGCTGAAGAAGTTTTAAAAAAGATGGAAGATAAAGCTAAATCTATGCAAACTGTGAAAGATTTCTTACAAGTGCAACCTCCAAGATTTAGTAGGCACTGACCTACTAAGAACTGGTCCTTTCCTGTTCCTTCGAGAGACACTCAAGTCAAACCCAGACATTCCAAAGGCTCCAGGTTTCAGTCACAAGGGTCTTTTAGAACAAAACAATGGGGTTCCACCACCTCCAAATCTGGAAACAACAAGGCACCTCCTTATGGTAAGCAATCACAATGACTTCCCTTTACACTTACCAAGCACTTACTTTTTAGCCGCCCCTTTGGGGGGAAAACTGGCACTTCATGCAAGAAACTGGCAACTTATAACCTAGGACAAATGGTTTTTAAATATAGTATCCCAGGGATACAGATTTCATTTCCACATGTTGCCAATCCCAAACGGATGGCCAGACCTGCCCCCAAATCAGTGGGCAGAGGCCCAGAAACAAGTATTGTCCCTCATGAACATGGGGGCTATTCAACCAGTACCAGAAGAGGAAAAGGGACAATGTTTCTATTCAAGACTTTTCCTGGTACCCAGAAAAGAGAAATCATGGCGTCCAATTTTGGACTTATCTACTTTAAACACATTTCTGGACATTCCAAATTTCAAGATGCTGACTCTTCAACAGTTACTTCCTATGTTAGGCAAAGATGCCTGGTTGGTAACTATAGACTTAAAAGAGGTTTACCTGCATATCCCAGTCAGGGAATCTTGCAGAAGATACCTCCACTTCAAAGCAGGCTACTTGCATTACCAGTTCTCTGCACTGCCCTTTGGCTTATCTACTGCACCCAGGGTAAAGTACCTGGCTACAGTAATTGCATTTTGCAGGCAAAGAAATATTCAAATATATCCATACCCTGGACGATTGCCTAATTCAGGCAGAAAACAAGGACATTCTTCTAAAGCATCTGGCGTTTGTAAAAAGGGTTCTAACTTGTCTAGGGTACACCATAAACAAAAAGAAATCACAACTGGTACCCTCTCAAAAAATTACATTCCTGGGTGCAAGCTTGACTTCAATTGCCCAGATGGCTTACCTTACGCCAGAAAAGCAAATTCATTTGGTGTCTTACTTCAAGCAGGTGGCCACAAAAACCCTGCTATCTGCAAGACAAATTCTGAAAGCTTTGGGGTTCATGGCCTCCTGCATTCTTCTAATTCCATATGCAAGACTGCATATGAGGAAACTTCAGTGGTACTTAAAAAGTTTATGATGTCAACATTGTCACAGCCTGGAAACAATGATTTCTATCATACCTTGCCTGCAACTAGATTTCCTATGGTGGGTAGAGGCCTGCCACCAAAACAAGGGTCTGCCATTCACTCCACCCCCTGCCAGCCAAACCCTAACTACAGATGCATCAGACTTTGCTTGGGGGGCTCATCTGGCAGGGACGTGCATTCAGGGCAAATGGAGCCCAAATCAAATGCACCTTCATATCAATCAGAAAGAGATGCTAGCTGTACAGAATGCACTGACAGCCTTCAAGGACTACCTTCATCCAGGACAATTAATGATAAAGACAGACAACACCACAGTTATGTGGTACATAACAAGCAGGGGGGTACACACTCCTACCCCCTTTGCAGACTAGCCATGGCATTGTGGAACACATCCTTGACCTACCAAATACAGCTACAAGCTCAATTCCTGCCAGGAAAGCTGAATACTCTGGCTGACGAACTAAGCAGAAATCTCATGGACCCACACAAATGTAAACTGGAACCACGGATTTTCAAGTTGTTGACATGCAAATGGGGGAGTCCAGGCATAGATCTTTTTGCCTCACCCCAGAACTATCAGTTGGACAAATTCTGCACAAAAACTCATCACAAAAAAGCCTGGAAAGTGAATGCTCTATCATTCAGCTGGAAAAACCTATCAGTCTATGCTTTTCCCCCCTCTGCCTCTGCTCTCCAAAGTTCTACTAAATGTCAAACAGAACAAACCAAAAATGATTCTGATTGTTCCAGACTGGCCTCACCAACACTGGTACCCTCTCCTGTGCAATGTGTCACACCTTCCACCGTGGCACCTGCCTCAGACACCTTACTTACTGTCTCAGCAGAACAACCAGATTCTGCACACTCATCTCCAAACTTTGAATCTTGCAGCGTGGCTAATAACCTAAATTCACCCTTAGCATCCCTCAGCAAACCTGTCATGGATGTCATTTTGGAGGCGAGAAGGCCTAGTACTAGAAAATCTTATGCTGACAAATGGAAAAGATTGTGTGCCTGGAATCACTCACCAGGAATAAGAACAGCAGTGCCCAATATTCCTCAGATTTTACAATACTTAACTGAGATGCTTCACAAGGGCCTATCCTTTTCTTCCATAAAAATCCATTCCTCAGCCATTTCAGCTCATTACAACACAGAACCTCCCCTCTTCTCTCATCCTCGGCTAAAGCAGTATCTCAGAGGGGCCAAAAACTTAAGACCACCCAGGAGAGCCCCAACCCTGCCTGGGACTTCAACTTTGTATTGGAAAAACTCACTCTCCCTCCTTTCAAGCCAGCCACTACTGCAGACTTAAAATTTCTCTCCTGGAAAACAGCTTTCCTTTTAGAAGTCACTTCAGCTAGAAGCATTTCTGAATTACAGGCTCTTATGGCAGTGGAGCCTTTCAGTATATTTCATGCGGACAGGGTGTCTCTCAGGACCAGTCCATCCTTCATGCCTAAGGTGGTATCCAGTGTGGCTCTTAATCAGACCATTCATTTGCCAACTTTCTTTCCCAATCCACAGAACAAGGGGGAGCGGATTCTGCATTCATTGGATGTACACAGACAACTTAGATTTTACTTAAACAGGACAAAATCTCTAAGAAAATCTGAACAACTACTGGTGGCATTTGCTGCAGAGGCAGAGGGAAAGGCTGTTTCAAAGCAGACTATTTACAAATAGGTAAGCCATTGTATTCGTTTCTGCTATATGCACCATGGTAAAACTTTCCCCCAGGGGACCAGATCTCATTCCACCAAGGCTGCATCTACTTCCACAGCCTTTCTCAGAGGTGTTCCTACCAGAGACATTCTAGAAGCTGCTACCTGGAGCTCAGTTCATATGTTCACCAGACATTACCATTTACCTTTCTTCTCTAAATCCAGAGCTGGCTTTGCCACTGCTGTCCTGCAGGGCCTTATAGCTGGTCCTAATGCTGTATAAATCCATCCTCCCAACCATAGCTTTGTGAATCTACCCAAATGTAATGACTGCAACAGTGAAACACGAAGAACATAGTACAGTTGTGTAGACTTACCATAAATGTAGATGTTCGAGTGTATTCACTGTTGCACTCATGGTTACCCTACCTCCAGCCGCCTGTTTTCCTCTTACTGTACCTCTACTTTCTTTTACTATGCTTAAAAGACTTGTTGGTGTATTTGCTTTTGTTTGGAGTTATATTTTTTGTGTTTTTTAATATATATATATATATATATATATATATATATATATATATATATATATATGTACAGGTTCATACTAGGCTATCTGCCCTAGGGCATTTATAAGCCTAGCCAGAGTTGTGTGGCTTTCACCACCCCTTAGGTTGAAGAATACTATACCCATTAGTTTGCCGTGCCTCTGTCCAGCAGTGATACAGAGATGATCCCTGGGGTAAACCTACGATCTCCCATCCACTGGTCAAGATTCCTCTTGAACAGAGCCAGCGAGGTGCTCTGTCTCACATGGACCGGGATTCTGTTCCACAGCATATGGAGTCTCTGGGTGATGAATCTGTCCCTCCAGCACGTCCTATTTATATCTGTGTTGAGGTTTAAGTCTCTTGCTCTTGTGGCTCTGGTGGATTTGGATTTTTTGAGGTGGAGCATGTCCATTAATTCCGGGTTGGACATGGCCTTGTATGTCAGGCACAGGTCACCTCTGAGCAGACGGTATGCGACTGAATAGAGCTGGAGTTTCTTCAGTCGGGCAGCATATAGCATATTTTTGAGCCCCTTTATCCTTTTGGTGAGGAACTTTTGGTGTCTTTCCAATTGCTGCAGGTGTCGGGTAAGATACATTCCGAATGGGGCATTGTACTCAATCATTGGTCTGATAAGTGAAGAGTACAGGGGAACAATGACCTCCCTTGATCTGGATGTGAATCCCTTCATAATCTTGTGGGCAATGTAGAAAGTCCTCCTAACCACTTTGGCAATGTGAGTGTCAAAAGAAAGGTTACTGTCAACTTGGGTCCCCAGGTCCCTGATAACCTCTTCTGTGCTTAATGGATTGCCACCTATGTGGTAACTTGGGGTTACCTTGTTTTTACCATTTTTTGGTGTTTAGCTTAAGACCATGGCTCTGGCACCAGTTATCCATTTCTATGAGACCTCTCTGAAGGATATCTGTGTCTGATGGATTTTCAACTATGGCGCCCAGTTTGCAGTCATCTGCAAACTTTGTCAGCCACAATCCTCCTATGTTTGCCTGCACTTCTAAAAAGTAGATGCCGAACAAGAGGGGGCCCAGGACTGAGCCCTGTGGGACACCGCTTGTGACCGGCTTGGAGTCTGACATGGCACCAGCAACTCTAACCCTGTGGGTTCTGTCCTTGAGCCAGTTTGCAACCCATCTTGTGACATATGGGTTTACATATAAGCTGGTGAGCTTTTCTATGATACCCGAGTGGGGTATTGTGTCGAAAGCTTTTGCAAGGTCAGGGTAGGCTGTGTGAACTGCCTTACCCTCATCAATGGCCTTGGTGACTGTTTCAAAAAAGTCGACCAAGTTCAAGAGGCATGGTCTGCCCTTGACAAAGCCGAATTGGGTAGGATCCAATGTCTGTAGGTCCCCTATGTCTTTATTTATGAGTTCCATTATGATCCTCTCCATAGCTTTGCAGACCTGGCTTGTTAAGCTTATGGGGCGGTAATTACCAGGGTCCATAGAAGCACCGCCTTTGTGGAGTGGGACCACAGTTGCCGTACGCCACTCTTTGGGTATGTATCCTGTGGTAAGGCTAAGATTAAACAGCAGCCTTATATGTGGGTTTAGTTCCTCATTGAGTTCGTGTAGCACACAGCCGGGGACACCATCCGGTCCCATTGATGCTGTGTTTTTAGCTTTAGAGAAAGCAGCTCTCACCTGGGCATTTGAGATGATTGGGAGGCTACACTCTGCTGGGATGGATATTTCTCCTTTTGGGGGGGAGGGAAGAAATTTTCACTGAACCTGTCTGCCAGTATGTTTGCAATGTCTGTGGGTTCAGTGATTTTTGTATCATTTTGGACTAATTCTGAGCATATCTGGGAGTTTCCACCCATATTTCTAACATAGCTAAAGAAGGCCTTATGATTGTCTTTTGAGTCCTTGGCGATTTTTCTCTCAAAGTTGGCCTTGGATGATTTTATGAGTGATCGTAGTTTTTTACTAGTATTGATCAGAGATGTCTTCCCTTTTAGGGATTTTGCTCTGTCTTCTAGTAGCTTTCTCCTCTTGTTGTAAAGTTTGTTTATGGCTGGGGTCCACCAGATCGGGCGCTTGCCTTTGGTGGAAAGGGTCTTGATTTTATTTGGGATTGCTTGATCCATGTAATCCTGGAGGTGCTCGTAGAAAGCATTTGTAAGGGATTCAGCAGCGTGGGTTGTGGTTTCCAATGGCTCAGGGGCCTTGAAGGATACCACACCAGTCTTAAGAAGTGTGAGGTTGGCTTTTGAGAAGTTCTTCACTGTGGTCTTTTTTGTTGGGGTGGGGGCGGGATGTGGATCTCCAGTGAGATTAGTTTATGGTCTGATCTCACCAATGAGGGATATACTTCCGGTGTGGAGCATTTTGTCCCCATGTTTGTGATGATCAGGTCTAGTATATTTTCACCTCTTGTGGGAATGGTGACAAGTTGTTCCATAGCATTTGAGTTTATGAACTCCAGGAACCTTTGGGCTAGGGTATTGGGGCTTGAGTAATGTTCCCAGTCTATGTTTGGGTAGTTGAAGTCACCCAATATGATGGTGTTTGGAGAGACATTTATACTCTCCAGTGTCTTCAGGAAGCCTGTGTGGGGTTCCTGAGTTTGAGAGGGTGGCCTGTAACATGCTACAAACTGTAGAGCAGTTTTGCCTATGGTTAATTGCACCTGAATGGTCTCTGATGCTTCGTGAGTTGCCACCAGCCTGGAGGTGTGGGTATCCTTGATGAATATGGATACACCCCCCCCCCTTTTGTGGTACGGTCTGGGTTTTGGAGGCCGGAACGCATGATATGAGGTAAAACCTGATAGTGCCGGGGTGCTCTCAGGAGCCTTGAACCAGGTTTCAGTCACAGCACAGACATCGATGTTCTCCATACTGAGGAGGGCTTCGAGGGCGTGCATCTTGAGATTTAGACTTCTGGCATTGAGCAGCATTACCCTTAGTTTTTTTCCATTATTGTTTTCTAGGGCGGTGGGTTTAGAATTTGAGCCTTGTCTAAAAAAGGCACTATGGGGGTGGCAAGAGCCTTTGCCAATATCCGGAAAACCCAGGGGTGACAGGTGCAAGCCGTCCCTTGCCGTCCCTTGCGAAGCAGCGTGGCTTCTTAAGCATGTCATTCCAGACAGACAGACATTGGATCCCCTTAGAATGACACCAGAAATTAAGCCAATTATTAAAATTGATCATTTTGTCTCTGTATTGTGGCATCATTCTTGGTGAAGGTAGGATACTGCTCAAGGTCAGGGTCATACCAGCCTGGGCTACATAATCTGAGAGCTCCTTTATGTCTCTTTTCATGTAGTCCAGGGAGTGTCTCAGGTCATTCACACCGGCATGGACAATGACTGAGTCATACTTGTACTTGCTGTGGAGTGACCTGAGTGCTTGTGTTATGTGGTGGATTCTAGCGCCCGACAGGCAGATTACTGTGACCCTCTCCTTGTTCAGTCTGGTGAGTGGGACGTCAGTGTGTCTGACTATGGAGTCACCTATGACAAGTGTGTCTGGCATTGTGTTTGGCCTTAAGGGCTGTGACTGATTTGCACACTGACTTTGTGATCTATGTGTTGCTTGTGTTATGTCATGAGGTGGCAGTTGTTTGGGTGTCTGCTTTGGAGGCCTCTGCTGTTTTGGTAGATTTTTGATCAGTGCCTCCGAGTATGTCTTTGTGTGTTTATGTGTTTGATTTGTAGTTGTGATAGTTCTATGTGAGACTGGGTTTATGGTGTGTGTGGTTACCTTCTCCTCCTGTCTGGTTTTGCCAGTCCTGAGTTGAGAGAGCTCAGCCTCCAGTTTGGCTATATAGTTGCATCTCTCGCATGTATTTGTGTTTTATGGGAGGAGGAGAGGGTTGTCTGTGTACATGAGGCAATTGTAACATTGCCTCAATATTCCCAGATTCACCAGCTGAGCAGGAGAGGACGCTAGCAACTGACCCTTTGACATGCTAGAAGAAAACTGAGAAACTTCCTTCTATCCAAGTAAGGCAATGGACAACACAGGAACTACAACACAGCCCAGGATACAGCAAGGCCTGTAAACTGGTCTAACTAGTTTAGGAAAGGCAGGAAAACAAGGAATATTTTTTTGTTTTTTTTGTTTTTAAATAGAAACACACAGAAATGCAGAAAAGGCAATAAGTCAGTAGTACAGGCTAGCACACTTTAGTGGGCAGCCAAACAATTAAATTAAACAGCAAACAAACACTTTTCGACTTGAATTAGACTAATTTCGACTAAAATGTACTTTTAAGTGCAGATAATAAAAAATGCAGTAAATAACTATGAAAACAGTTAAAGCTTGCTCTAGGTAAGCAGTAGAAGGTAAAACTTATATAAAAAAACAGCATGATACTTAATCAGGAAAGCAGTCGCTTTTTTTCAGTTCTCTGTAGCCAGGAAGACTCAACAGGACCACGTGGAGCTGTGTCTGAGCAATATGGCTTCAAAAAAATGCCAGAGGCAGATTTTAACCAGGGAACTTCAAAAGAGCTAGAAATGGTCCAAAATGACCAATTACTACAGCTTCTTGTGCTGAGGTCACTTCCCTCAAGGACAGGTAGGCTATTCAAGGCTCCCCACTCCCACTGGTGAGCTAAGAAACTTCCTTCTATCCAAGTAAGGCAATGGACAACACAGGAACTACAACACAGCCCAGGATACAGCAAGGCCTGTAAACTGGTCTAACTAGTTTAGGAGAGGCAGGAAAACAAGGAATATTTTTTTTTTGTTTTTAAATAGAAACACACAGAAATGCATAAAGGCAATAAGTCAGTAGTACAGGCTAGCACATGTTAGTGGGCAGCCAAACAATTAAATTAAACAGCAAACAAACACTTTTCGACTTGAATTAGACTAATTTCGACTAAATGAACTTTTAAGTGCAGATAATAAAAAATGCAGTAAATAACTATGAAAACAGTTAAAGCTTGCTCTAGGTAAGCAGTAGAAGGTAAAACAAATATAAAAAACAGCAGGATACTTAATCAGGAAAGCAGTCGCTTTTTTTCACTTCTATGTAGCCAGGAAGACTCAACAGGACCACGTGGAGCTGTGTCTGAGCAATATATATATATATATATATATATATATATATATATATATATATATATATATATTTTGCTTCCCACTTGGGGGGCACCTGACATCTGGGGCAAGAAAAACTGATGTAATGGCGTCGGCTGCATGTTTTATACCCCTGATGTCATGGAAGAAGGGACAGAAGCCGACGCAGGACCCAAGACTTTGTTAATCAGGCCGACTGAGGGCAACCTGCCAGCAGATTACCCAAATGTAATGACTGCAACAGTGAATACACTCAAACATGTACATTTATGGTAAGTGTACACAACTGTGCTTTCCCCAAGGATTTTTGACCACCTTAGATTATAAAGGATTCCTACCTTCACATTCCTATAAAGCCCACCTTCAGGAAGTACCTGAGGTTCTTGGTGGGCCCTTCTCACTAATAGTTCTTTGCCTTTTTTGGGCTTTCCACATCCAGGATATTCACCAAATGTTTGGCTCTAGTGATTGCCTTTTGCAGGACAAAGGGAATCCAGATATTCCCTTATCTGGATGACCTGCTGATGCATACAGACAGCAAGGAGACCCTCCTGCAACACATACTCCTTGCTATTTCCCTCCTACGGTCCCTGGGAGTTCAGATCAGCTTTCCAAAATCCCACCTGTAACCTTCTCAAGACATTGTCTTCTTGGGGTGCAGAATTCGAACACATATTATGAAAGCCTACCTGCTCCACCAAAAGGTAGAGAGATTGACAGAACACCTACTTCTGGTCCTTCAGGCAACAGAATTCACAGCAATGAAGTACCTCAGGTTCCAGGGCTACATGGCAACCACTAGCCCCATGATGTTCATCGTGTTACACTGCTGCAGTCATTACACTTGGGTTATCCTGCTGTCAGGCGGTCCCTCAGTCGGCCTGAGTTCCAAAGTCTTGGTCCGGCGTCGGTTGCTGTCACTTCTTCCCTGACGTCAGTGCGACAGGGGTATATAAGATGCAGCTGACGCCATTTTCTTCAGTCTTTCTTGCCGTGCGGTGCCCGAAGCAAAAGCAGTTCGCAAGTGCCGGTCGGTCGACTCCTGAGATTTTCATTCCGAATAAAGAACCGAAGTCTTCTACTAAGCTAAGTATCCCGTTGGAGAAACTTTTTCTTGTCTCAGACCGATGTCAGTAAAAGTTAATAACTGTATTTCTTGTGGGAAGCAGATACCTCATAAGGATTTCCATTCTTATTGTATCCCATGCCTAGGCCCAGACCACGATGTCACAGGTTGTCGGTTTTGTGCCAGGTTTAACAAGCGCACTATTAAACGTCGGTTTGATTTTGCCCGACATTATTTTGGCAGAAAATTCAATTATACCATGCCGTTGGAACTACCGACAACCGGAACACACAAAAAGCGCAAAGACAAGGACAGGCATCTGAGGCCCAAAACTGACGACGAAGCCTCTTCTAGGCCAGTCGCCGGTTCTCTGGTTTTCAGCGAGGCGCCTTTGCAGCCCCTGATGACCGCTTCTTCAGAACCTCAGACCACCTCTTTCTCCCACGTGGAGATGGCTGGGCCTTTGGACGCACCAGATTTACAGCCTACTGAGACTAAACCTTCAGAGGGATCCGAAGTAGCTGAGCAACCCGTAGCTTCAGAGGGTGTTTTCAGACCTACTCAGTTAACCATTAAATCTTCTCCTAAGTCTAAAACTCCTTTAAAAACAAAGAAACACATTCAACATTTACCAGTACAGGCCTTCATGCCTAAGAAACAAATGCTCAAAATGGCCGAAGACTTAATTACTCTGATCAGGGGGTCCCATCCCCCTCCTGATAAAAGGCCTAGACAGGATGCAGACTATGACTCATCCGACCAGGTATCCATCTCTTCAGATTCATCTTCAGACCTAGGATACTCTTTTACCCCCCCTATGAGGATTCTGATGCTGAGGAATCAATTCCTTCAGCCTCTCCGCCAGAGGACTACTCCTTTGGGGAAACCTTGCATACCATGAAGGAGCATTTCCTTTGGGAGGGCCAGGTTTATTCATAGTCCAAGAAAAGACTCAGAGAGTTCCTTTTATTACCTCAACACAGACCCCTTGCTATTCCGCCAGTGTTAGATATTGTGGATGATGTGTATACTGAATCCAGTTTAAATCCTGATTCTTTACCTCCTGCTCCAGTTAAGCCAGACACATACTACAGAGTCCCTGACTCTCACAAATTTCTTTATAAAAGCCCTGCTGATGACCCTGAAACTATTTCTCAGGGTCCCAAAGGGGTAAAGGCCTCCTCAGCAAAGAATCCAGTCCCCTCTGACAGAGATTACAGAGTATTAGACAGATGGGGGAAGAAAGTATATACATCTGCAACTTTAGCAATGAGGGCTTTAAATTGCCAGTTTCACATGCTAAAATATCAGCAATACTTGATGTCTCAGTTGAAAAAAAAAATGCTTCCAAACTCAGATCCTCCTAATTATAAAGAAATGCAGGATTTATTGCATGCAGCTGAACAAGTGGGAAAACATACTTTGCAATGTGGTTTTGATTCATTAGAGGCCTCCTGTAGAGCAGCAGTTACAGGATCTGTCATTAGAAGACATGCTTGGTTAAAAGAACAGACGTTACCAGATCATGTTAAAGCAAAATTATTGGATGCACCTTTGCAGCAGGATGTTTTATTTGGAGTTAAGGCAGAAGAGGTATTAAAGAAAATGGAGGATAAGGCAAAATCTATGCAAACGGTGAAGGATTTCTTACAGGTTCAGCCTCCTCGATTCAGCAGAAATTGGCCAACAAAGAATTGGTCCTTTCCAGTTACAGACAGACCTCAAAGGGGCAGATACAGACGTCCAAGAGGTAGAGGTCAACCACAAGGACCTTACAGGCCTCGACAATGGGGTGCATCAACTCAGAAAGAAGGGGAAGACAGGCCTCAACCTTACAAAATAAAAAGCCCCAATGACTTCCCACTACAGCTGCCAAACAGTTCTCTCTTGGCAGCCCCCTTGGGAGGAAAACTGGCACTTTTCTGTCAGAATTGGCATGTGATCACCAAAGACAAATGGGTTCTGAACATTGTATCTCAAGGTTACTGGTTCCACTTTCACACTCTGCCAAGACTAAAGGGAATGCCAAATCTGCCACCAATTCAATGGGCAGAGGCTCAAAGACAAATTACAGCACTCATGGACATGGGAGCTATTCAAGAGGTACCAACAGAGGAGCAAGGACAAGGATTTTACTCAAGACTCTTTCTGGTTCCCAGAAAGGACAAAGCCTGGAGGCCCATTTTGGATCTTTCTTCTGTAAACACTTACCTGGATGTTCCAGAATTCAAAATGTTGATACTACAGCAGCTTCTTCCCATGCTGGGCAAGAAAGCTTGGCTCGTAACTTTGGACCCCAAGGAGGCATACCTGCATGTCCCTATCAGACAAAACTGCAGAAGATACCTCAGATTCATAGCTGGTTCAATGCATTACCAATTCTCTGCACTGCCTTTTGGCTTATCTACTGCGCCCAGGGTTTTCACAAAGTGCCTGGCACCAGTAATTGCATTTTGCAGACAGAAAGGAATTCAAATTTATCCGTACCTGGATGACTGCCTGATTCAAGCAGAGAGCAAGGACATTCTTCTAAAGCATCTGGCGTTTGTAAAACAGTTATTAAGTTGCCTAGGGTACATAGTAAATGAAAAGAAGTTAAAACTAGTGCTCTCAGAAGAGATAATATTCCTGGGTGCCAACTTGAATACAATGGCCCAGATGGCTTATCTCACGCCAGACAAGCAAGGACAACTGACTCAATATTTTCAATTGATGGCAACAAAGACCCAACTCCCTGCAAGAAAAATTCTGCAGGCCTTGGGTTACATGGCATCTTGCATACTACTAATTCCATATGCCAGACTGCATATGAGGAAACTACAGTGGTACCCAAAGAGTGTCTGGTCTAGCACTGTCAAAGTTTGGAAACAGTAATACCACTAATTCCTTGCCTTCAGCAGGAGTTTCGATGGTGGGCTCAAGCATGTCACCTCAACAAGGGACAGCCTTTCACTGAACCCACAGCCAGGCAAACACTGACAACAGATGCATCGGATTACGCCTGGGGAGCACACATGGCAGGAAAATGTAGTCAGGGCAAGTGGCCCGCAGAACAAAGGCATCTTCACATCAATCAAAAAGAGATGCTAGCTGTACAAAATGCCCTTATAGCTTTCAAGGACCTTCTGCATCCAGGACAACTACTACTAAAGACAGACAACACCACAGTTATGTAGTACATAAACAAGCAAGGGGGCACTCATTCTTACACCCTCTACAGACAAGCCATGACCTTGTGGAACACAGCTCTAACCTATCAAGTTCATCTGCAAGCACAATTCCTGCCAGGAGAGAAAAATACACTGGCAGACGACTTAAGCAGAAACATCATGGATCCGCATGAGTGGAAATTACATCCACAAATATTCAGAATGATCACACAAAAATGATGGAGCCCGGACATAGATCTGTTTGCATCCCCAATGAACTGCCAGCTACAGAAATTCTGCACAAGGACTTACCACCCACAAGCATGGAAAGTGGATGCCCTCTCATTCAGCTGGAAAAACCTACAAGTATATGCTTTCCCACCACTACCTCTCCTTCCAAAGGTACTCATAAAAGCCAGGCAAGAAAAGCCAAAGATGATCCTGATTGCCCCAGACTGGCCATGCCAGCACTGGTACCCAATCTTAAAGAACTTAACACATGGTCCACCCTGTATTTTGCCACAAATCCCACATCTTCTGACTCAGCACAACAATCAGATACTTCACAGCCAGGTAAAGACTTTAAACCTGGCTGCATGGCAGATTTCTTAGTCAAGCAAGCAATGCCTCTCTCCAAAGCTCTTATGGATGTCATTCTGGAGGCCAGAAGGCCTAGCACCAGGAAAGCCTATTCGGATAAATGGAAGAGATTCTGTGCCTGCAACCAGGCTCACAGCCTTGACCCAAATATTCCTCAGATACTACAATATTTAACTGAGATGCTGGACAAAGGCCTCTCCTTTTCATCCATCAAGATCCACGCCTCTGCCATCTCTGCTCATTACAACACGGATCCACCTATTTTTTCTTACCCTTTGCTAAAACAGTACCTCAGAGGGGCTAAAAACATAAGACCGCCCCGTAGAGCACCAACTCCAACTTGGGACCTCAACTTCGTGTTGGAAAAATTAACTTTACCTTCTTTTGAGCCAGCTAACTCAGCAGATTTAAAATATGTCTCTTGGAAAACTGCTCTGCTCCTGGCAATATCCTCAGCACGAAGAGTTTCAGAATTACAGGCATTAATGGCAGTGGAACCTTTCATCATTTTCCACCAAGACAGGGTGTCTTTAAGAACAAACCCTACTTTTATGCCAAAGGTGGTATCAAGTGTGGCTCTAAACCAAACTATTCACTTGCCAACTTTTTATCCAAACCCACAGAATAAAGGGGAGAGACTTCTGCATTCTTTGGACATACACAGACAGTTACGCTTCTACTTGGACAAAACCAGAGCTTTCAGGAAAACTGAGCAATTATTTGTAGCATATGCTGCAGGAGCACAGGGAAAAGCCATTTCAAAACAGATCATTTCAAAATGGATAGGACACTGTATACGTTTCTGCTATACACACCATGGGAAAACTGTACCTGTCAGCATTAGGTCTCATTCTACCAGGGCAACAGCCACTTCAACTGCCTACCTCAGAGGAGTACCTACCAAGGACATTTTGGAAGCGGCAACTTGGAGTTCTGTACATACCTTTACCAAGCATTACCATCTGCCTCTTTATTCTAAATCCAGAGCTGGCTTTGCCACTGCTGTGCTGCAGGGCCTTATAGCCACCCCTAATGCCTTATAGAACCAGCCACCCTACCTCAGCTTTGGGATTCTACCCAAGTGTAATGACTGCAGCAGTGTAACACGATGAACATAGTACAGTTTTGTACCTACCATAAATGTAGATGTTCGAATGTATACACTACTGCAGTCCAGGTTACCCTCCCTCCTTCCCCTCTTACTTGCTGGTACATACCTATGTCTTCTACCCTTTACTACCTATGGGGAGTATTTGCTGGTAACTGAATTTTTTTGATTGCTGTTCATATGTATGTTTTATTAGCAATTTGCATTGCCTACCTTTTTGGGGGCACCTGACATCTGGGGCAAGAAAAACTGAAGAAAATGGCGTCAGCTGCATCTTGTATACCCCTATCGCACTGACGTCAGGGAAGAAGCGACAGCAACCGACGCCAGACCAAGACTTTGGAACTCAGGCCGACTGAGGGACCGCCTGACGGCAGGATAACCCAAGTGTAATGACTGCAGCAGTGTATACACTCGAACATCTACATTTATGGTAGGTACAAAACTGTACTTTACCATTAACAAGACTCCATATGAGAAAGTTGCATTGGTATCTAAGGTCAGTCTGGACCCAGCACTCTCACCCCCTGAAGTACAGGGTTCCCTTTCTGCCCTGTCTCAAACTAGAGATCCAGTGGTGGTTGAAACAAGTGACCCTCAGTCCAGGTCTTCCCCTCCAACCACCCCAACCCACACAGTTTATGCTCAAAGATGTTGCAGACTTGATTTGGGGAGCAACTATAGGCCATCAAATAGTGCAGGGGCTGTGGCCAGAGCCACACAAAAAAGAACGCATCGGTGTTTGAGAGATGAGGGCAATTTTCTTGGCCCATTGAGCCTTCCAACCCTATCTACACCAGGAACCACTAAAGATCTTTACAGACAATATCACAGTACTGTATCTCAGCAAACGGGTGGACCTAGTCTTAGTTGCATTGCAAGCTAGCTCTTCTAGTCTGGGATCTGGCCACCTCACAGGGAGTTACCATGCAGGCAGTCTACATTCCTTCTCTACAGAACTCCCAGGCAGACTGTCTCAGCAGAGCCATCACAAACAACCACGAATGGATGCTGCACAGGGATGTCTTCCTGGACCTGGTCCCCCAGTGGGGTACACCTTAAATAGACCTGTTTGCCTCCTCCATCAACAGGCAGCTTCCTTCCTTCTGCACCAGGCTACCATATCCTCAGACATTGGCAACAGATGCCTTCTCAATCAAATGGAAGGGGAAGATGTTCTTCCTGTTTCACTGTTGCAGTCATTACATTTGGGGTAATCTGCTGGCAGGTTGCCCTCATTCGGCCTGAATAACAAAGTCTTGGGTCCGACTTTGGTTGCTGTCTCCTCTTCCATGACGTCAGGTCGTCAGGGTTATAAAACATGCAGCCGACGCCATTTTAATCAGTCTTTCTTGCCGCACGGTGCCCGAAGGAGAAGCAGTTCGTAAGTGCCGATCGGCCGACTCCTGAAATTTTTGTTTTCGAGTTTCAGAACCAAAGTCTTCAAATTAAAGCTAAGTACCCCGTTGGGGAAACTTTTTCTTGCTCCTTACCGATGTCAGTAAAAGTTAATAGTTGTAAGCGTCGGTATATTTTTGCTTCTAAATACTTTGGTTCAAGATTTAATTATCCTGAAGTGTTGTCGGTTAGCAATCCGACTACCGGAATTCACAAAAAATGCAAAGAAAAAGACAGAGACAGAACGTCAAGGTCCAAAATTGACGAAGCTTCTCCTAAGCCAGTCACCGGCTCGCTGGTACTCAGTGAGGTGCTTTCGCAGCCCCTGATGACCGCTACTTTTGAGTCGCAGGCCTCTACCGAGACCCATTCTGAATCTGGTATGCCGCGAGATTCTTCAAGTATTGAACCCGTGTATATCTCTCCCTTGAATGGGTCCGGGGCCACTGAGCAGGCACCGACTTCTGAGAGTGTTTTCAGGCCTAAAGATTTGCATATTAAACCGACGCCATTGTCAAAAACAAGGCCAAAACCAACTACTATGTCTAAGAAACCGACGCACATGCTCAGGCCCCTATGCCTAAAAACAAATTATCAAAATGGCTGAGGATTTAATTACCTTGATCAGGGTTTCCCAACCCCCTCCAGCTAAGAGGCCTAGGCAAGGCACTGATTATGAATCTTCAGATCAGGTTTCCATTTCTTCTGATTCCTCTTCTGATCAGGAATTTTCTATTCCCCCTTATGAGGCAGAAGAATCCATCCCTTCTGCTTCTCCTCCTGAGGATTTTTCTTTTGGAGAAACTTTGCATACCTTAAGGGAACACTTTCATTGGGAGAGTCAGGATTTTTCAGAATCCAAAAAGAGGCTTAGGGATTTCCTTCTTCTTCCTCAGCATAGGCCTTTGGCTATACCTCCTGTTTTAGACATTGTTGATGATGTTTTCTCAGAATCCAGCATGGCTCCTGATTCCCTGCCTCCGGCTCCTAGTAAGCTAGACAGATATTACAGGGTTCCTGACTCTCACAAGTTTCTTTTCAAAAACCCTACTGCTGACCCTGAAACTATTTCTCAAGGTCCCAAGGGTGTTAAGGCTTCTACTGCTAAAAATCCTACCCCTTCTGATAGAGACTCCAGGGCGCTGGATAGATGAGGTAAGAAGGTTTATAAGTCTGCAACCCTAGCAATCAGGGCTTTAAATTGTCAATTTCATATTCTTAAATATCAACAGCATGTCATGGGCTTACTTAAACAGAAAATGATGTTGATTTCTGACTGTGTGGAAAACAAAGAGTTACAGGATTTATTGCATTCAGCTGAACAAGTTGGAAAGCGTACTTTGCAATGTGGTTTTGATTCCTTGGAGGCCTCTTGCAGGGCCACCGTAACTGGATCTGTGATAAGAAGGCATGCTTGGCTCAAAGAGCAAAATCTGCCTGATCATGTTAAAGCTAAATTGTTGGATGCTCCTTTACAGCAGGACAGTCTATTTGGTAATAAGGCAGAAGATGGGCGGCGCAGTGGTGCAGCGGTTAATGCTGTTGCCTCACAGCAAGAGGTTCTCTGGTTCGATTCTTGGCTGGGGTGCCTTCTGTGTGGAGTTTGCATGTTCTCCCTGCGTTCGTGTGGGTTTCCTCCGGGTACTCCGGTTTCCTCCCACATTCTAAAGACATGCGTCTGGAGCATTTCCCCCCGGGCCTCCGCTGAAAACAGGATCTGTGTAACCTAGTCGGACTTTCCCGGTCAACAAATGTTAAATTAAATATATAAATAAATAAAATAAAAGAAGTTTTGAAAAAGATGGAAGCAAAGCTAAATCTATGAAAACTGTAAAAGATTTCTTACAAGTGCAGCCACCCAGGTTCAGTAGGCACTGGCCTATTAAGAATTGGTCCTTTCCAGTACACAACAAAGCCGCTCAGGTCAAACCCAGACACTCCAAAGGTTCCAGGTTTCAGTCACAAGGAACTTACAGAACAAAACAATGGGATGCCTCCACCTCCAAATCTGGAAGTAGCAAAGCACCCCCCTACGGTAAACAGTCTCAACGATTTTCCGCTGCCATTTCCAAGCACTTATCTTTTGGCAGCCCCTCTGGGGGGAAAACTAGCACTTCATGCTCAAAATTGGCATCTAATTTACCCAGGACAAGTGGGTCTTAAATATAGTATCCCAGGTATACCGATTTCATTTCCACACGTTGCCAATTCCAAATGGATGGCCAGATCTGCCTCCAAATCAGTGGGCAGAGGCCCAGAAACAAGTCATGTCCTTCATGGATATGGAGGCTATTCAGCCAGTCCCAGAAAAGGAAAAATGACAAGGTTTTTATTCAAGACTTTTCCTGGTACCCAGTAAAGACAAATCATGGCGTCCAGTTCTGGACTTATCCATTCTAAATACTTTCCTGGACATTCCAAAATTCAAGATGCTGACTCTACAACAGCTACTGCCTATGCTAGGCAAGAATGCCTGGTTGGTAACACTAGACTTAAAAGAGGCTTACCTGCATATCCCAATCAGGGAATCTTGCAGAAGATACCTCCGCTTCAAAGCAGCCTACTTGCATTACCAGTTCTCTGCACTGCCCTTTGGCTTATCTACTGCACCCAGGGTCTTCACAAAGTGCTTGGCTCTAGTAATTGCATTTTGCAGACAAAGAAACATTCAAATTTATCCTTATCTGGACGATTATCGAATTCAGGCAGAGGACAAGGACACTCTTCTACAACATCTGGCATTTGTAAAAAGGCTTCTAATATGCCTAGGGTACACCATAAACGAAAAGAAATCACAACTGGTACCCTCTCAAATATTTACATTCCTGGGTGCAAGCTTGAATACATCTGCCCGGATGGCTTACGTCACGCCAGGCAAACAAATTCTATTGATAACATACTTCAAACAAGTGGCCACAAAATCCCAGCTGTCTGCAGGACAAATTCTCCAGGCTTTGGGGTTCATGGCATCCTGCATTCTACAATTCCATATGAGGAAACTTCAATGGTACCTAAAAAGCTTATGGAGTCAACATTGTCACAGCCTGGAAACAATGATTCCTATTATACCTTGCCTGCAACTAGAGTTCCTATGGTGGGCAGAGGCCTGCCAACAAAACAATGGACTGCCATTCACTCCACCCCCTGCCGCCCAAACCCTAACAACAGACGCATCAGACTTTGCTTGGAGGGCCCATCTGCCAGGGAGATGCATTCAGGGCGAATGGAGCCCAAGTCAAATGCACCTACATATCAACCAGAAAAAAATGCTAGCTGTAGAGAATGCTCTGACAGCCTTCAAGGACTTCCTTCATCCAGGAAAACTACTGAGAAAGATGGACAACACTACAGTTATGTGGTACATAAACAAGCAGGGGAGTACCCACTCCTACCCCCTTTGCAGATTGGCCATGGCCTTGTGGAACACAGCCTTGACTTACCAAATACATCTACAAGCTCAATTCCTGCCAGGAAAACAAAATACTCTGGCAGACGACCTAAGCAGAAATCTTATGGACCCACACGAATGGAAACTGGATCCACAAATTTTCAGCCTGTTGACACGAAAATGGGGAAGCCCAGACATAGATCTTTTTGCCTCTCCCCAAAACTACCAGTTAGACAAATTCTGCACAAGAACTCATCACAAAAAAGCTTGGAAAGTGGATGCTGTATCCTTCAGCTGGAAAAAACTATCAGTCTATGCCTGTCCTCCTCTGCCTCTGCTCTCCAAGGTTTTACTAAATGTCAGACAGGAAAAACCAAATATGATTCTGATTGCTCCGGACTGGCCTCACCAACACTGGTACCCGCTTCTAAGGAATATGTCACACCTTCCTCCGTGGTACTTGCCTCAGACACCTCATCTATTGTCTCAGCAGAACTATCAAATTCTACACACACGGCTCCAGACTCTGAATCTTGCAGCATGGCTACTCAACTAATTTCACCAGTCACATCTCTCAGTAAACCTGTGATGGATGTCATTTTGCAGGCTAGAAGGCCTAGTAATAGAAAATCTTATGCTGATAAATGGAAGCGATTCTGTGCCTGGAACCAAGCACAAGGAATAAACACAGCAATGCCCAATATTCCCCAGATTTTGCAATATTTATCTGAGATGCTTCACAAGTGCCTATCTTTTTCTTCCATAAAAATCCATGCCTCTGCCATCTCGGCTCATTACAACACAGAGCCTCCTCTCTTTTCTCATCCCCTGCTAAAGCAGTACCTCAGAGGGGCCAAAAATGTGAGACCTCCCAGGCGAGCACCGACTCCTGCATGGGACCTCAATTTTGTGCTGGAAAAACTCACCCTACCTCCTTTTGAACCAGCTGCTACTGCAGACATAAAATTTCTTTCTTGGAAGACAGCCTTTCTTTTAGCAGTCACTTCAGCTAGAAGGATTTCAGAACTACAGGCTCTCATAACAGTGGAGCCTTTCAGTATTTTTTATCCGGACAGGGTGCCCCTCAGGACCAATTCTTCTTTTATGCCTAAAGTGGGATCCAGTGTAGCTCTTAACCAGACAATTCATCTGCCAACTTTTTTCCCAAATCCGCAGAACAAGAGGGAGTGGATTCTGCATTCATTGGATGTACACAGACAACAAATATTATACTTAAATAGGACAAAATCTCTAAGAAAGTCTGAGCAACTACTGGTGGCATTTGCTGCAGGTGCAGAGGGGAAGGCTATATCAAAGCAGACTATTTCAAAATGGATAAGCCATTTTATTAGTTTCTGCTACATGCACCATTGTAAACCGGTTCCCAAGGGGATCAGATCCCACTCCACCAGGGCTGCATCTACTTCTGCAGCTTTTCTCAGAGGGGTTCCTACCAGAGACATTCTAGAAGCTGCTACTTGGAGCTCAGTTCATACGTTCACAAAACATTACCATTTACTTCTCTTTTCTAAATCCAGGGCAGGCTTTTCCACTGCTGTCCTGCAGGGCCTTATAATTGCTCCTAATGCTGTATAATTCCATCCTCCCATCCATAGCTTTGGGATTCTCCCCAAATGTAATGACTGCAACAGTGAAACACGAAGAACATAATACAGTTGTGTACACTTACCATAAATGTAAATGTTCGAGTGTATTCACTGTTGCAGTCTGGGTTACCCACCTGCTAGCCCCCTTTCTTCTCTGTTATTATACCTCTTCTTTCCTTCACTATGCTCAAAAGCCTTTGTGGTGTATTTGCTTTTAGTTGGAGGTAATGTTTTTGTGTTCTTAAATATATGTATATGTATATATATATATATATATATATATATATATATATATATATATATATATTTGCTCCCCATTTGGGGGGCACCTGACATCCGGGGCAAGAAAAACTGATTAAAATGGCGTCAGCTGCATGTTTTATACCCCTGATGACCTGACATCATGGAAGAGGAGACAGCAACCAACGCAGGACCCAAGACTTTGTTATTCAGGCCGACTGAGGGCAACCTGCCAGCAGATTACCCCAAATGTAATGACTGCAACAGTGAATACACTCGAACATCTACATTTATGGTAAGTGTACACAACTGTACTTTTCTCTATGCATCCCTCCCCCCCTTCCCACTCTTACTGAAAGTCCTGCTGAAGATCCAGCAGGATAGACCAAAAATTTTGTTGGTGACTCCCTACTGGCCAAGGCAACATTGGATGTTCTTCGTGTTTCACTGCTGCAGTCATCACACTTGGGTTATATGCCTGCAGGTAACCCTCAGCCAGCCCGAATTCCAGACACTTAGTATTTATGCGTCAGATGCTGTCGCTTCTTCCATGATGACAGGTCGTTAGGGGTACAAAAACAGGCAGCCAACGCCATTACATCAGTCTTTCTTGCCAAGGAGGAGCACGAAGCAGAAGTAGTTCGCAAGTGCTGGTCGGCCGCTATCTGAATTTTTCATTTTCAAGTTGAATAAACCTGAAGTCTTCTAAAGCTAAGTACCCCGTTGGGGATCCTTTTTCTTGCTCTAACCGATGTCAGAAAAAGTTAACAGTTGTCTTGCCTGTAGAAAGCAAATACCTCACAGAGATTTTCATTCTTACTGCACCACCTGTTTAGGCTCAGACCACGACGTCCTTCGTTGTCAGTTTTGTGCCTTGTTTAACACCTGAACCATTCGTCATTGGGCTATCTTTGTCGCTAAATTCTTTCTCTCTCGATCTCCTTATTCTGAAATGCTCCTTATTATGGAACTTCAAAAAACTTCAACAAGTAAAAATGCGAAAGTTACAAAGGGATCATATTGACTTCCATAACGGCCAGGTCTTCTCTTGGCCTAGATATCGAGATGCTAGAATGGATTCCACAAGTCACAATAATCTAAATGAAGGAAATGTTCCCATTATCAATGAAGTTAGCGTTTCACATTCTCAACCTAATGTTTCCCTTTTAAGAGTTTCTACTCCCACCAATGATACTATAGCTCCATGCTCGACGCTAGTGAATGACACAGCTCAAGAAATCAGAGACACTCCCCCTCCTAATCAGCAAGCGCTGAAGAAACCGAGCAGCAATACGCTTGGTGCTAAACCAAAAGTTAAACAAGGAAATCTTGAAAGTTTTTTACCACTACCTACGAAACTCCGAAGGATGTCACAAAACAGATCAAACAGCCGAGGGAGGTCAAAAAGAAAGTTCTCAGGAGAGTATCCGAACAACAGGAACCGAATGAGAGACTAAATGATTTGGTCTTTAATTTATCTAACCGAACCCTTACACCATTTGAAAATGCTCTACTCAACAAGGGTTTAACATTCATACCAGCGCAGGTTAATAACATTAGCGAGCTTCTAGTTGACCTGAGACTTTTTACACGCTCCATTGCACTAAAAAGCTTTTTTAGCAAAACTAAACATTCTGAAAAGTTAAAAGAAAATGACTTTAGCTTTAAAAGGAAAAGCACCTTCACGCCGACATTACCACCTGCTGTTGACTGTTTCTTGAAAGCTTGTGAGAATGACATCTACTGCTATTTTAACAACTTTAAGGCTAGAGATTTATATTTTAATATTTCACATGATGAATGGGAAACAATATATTCTTTGCAACGTGATCAAAATGTTGTTATAAAACCAGCAGACAAGGGGGGTGGGATTGTCTTGCTGGATTATGAGATGTATCACACTAGTATGATGAATATGCTAAATTATACTGCTACATACATCAAAGTTGAATATTCTGACTTAAATAGGTTGATCTATGAAGTAGTACATCAAGAACTTTATGATTTTCTAATGTGTCGACAAATTGACCAGGAGCTATACTCTTACCTTTTAGTTGAACAACCTAGAATTCTGTACATAAAGGGTTTGCCTAAGGTACATAAAGATATACTACAACCCCCTTTGCGTCCCATAGTTGTTGGCAATGGATGGATCACAGAAACTATGTCAGTTTTTATTGAAAAGAAACTAAGACCCATTGTCAATAATATTCCAACAGTTCTAAAGGACACTTATCAACTGTTAGATGTTTTAGCACAGTTTGACCAAGGTCTCCCTAATGATTGCCTCCTGATAACTATGGACATGAAAAATCTTTTCACATCCATACCGAACGGTTAAGGTGGTGAAGCCATTAGATGCCTTGTCAAAGATAGTGATTTATTTGATAGTGATGATCAGATTCTTTTCAATGCACTTTTACAGTTGGTGCTTAATAACAATGTCTTTATGTATGGTAAAGAACTGTTTTTGCAGCAGTGGGGAGTTGCCATGGGCACTCCCTGCGCAAATACTTACGCAAACCTTGTTGTTCACTGTTGGGAAAATACGTATCTGTTTAACAATCCTGATTTTCAAAGGATGCTACTATATAAACGTTTTGTCGATGACGTCCTTATATTTTGGAATATATCCATAGATGAATTTAAAGTTTTGGTAGAATATCTAGAATCAACGACATCATTCTTTAAATTTACTATGGAATACTCTCATACTAAGATAGATTTTTTGGACATCACCATTTATAAAGATGAATTAGGGTGCCTACATACCTCCATTTACAGAAAACCCTGTTGGAAAAACACGTTCTTAGAATTTAACAGCATGCATCCTAGACATGTGTTCAAAAATATCATAAAAAGTCAGTTTATTAGAATTCAAAAAATATGTAGAGATACCAAAGACTTTTCCACACAAATTTATATTCTAGAGCAGATGTTCATTGATAGGGGTTATGACCCAAAATTGATAAATTCAGTCAAACAGTCACTTAAGCTAACAGAAGGACCTCATAATAGTAGCAATAGGTTGAATGCTACATGGAGCAATCGCACATTAAACAAATATGCTATACACTTTCAAACTAGATACACTAGTGACAACAAATATATCACAGATATTATTAAAAAGAATTGGCATATATTGCATACAGATACAGATGTCAGGAAACTAGTTGGAGAGAAACCTGTGATGTCCTTCATGGATGCATCTGCAGTCATAACAACTGGGTTGTCCTGTCGTCAGGCAGCCCTTCGGTCGGCCGGATTCCAAAGTCCGGGTCCGGCTTCGGCTGATGTCGCACTTCACCCGACGTCATCTCTGCTGGTCTTCGGGTATAAAGGCATCAGCCGACGCCATTTTCCTCAGTCTTTCTTGCCGCGTGGCGCCCGAAGCAGAAGCTGTTCGCAAGTGCCGGTCGGTCAGATCCAGAGATTACTACTACCGAATACTACTTCGAAGACTTCTAAAGCTAAGTACCCCGTTGGGGACTCTTTCTTGCCTCAGCCGATGTCAGAAAAAGTCAATAACTGTTTAACTTGTGGGAAACAAATACCTCATAAAGATTTCCACTCTTACTGTTTGCCTTGTTTAGGCCCAGACCACGACGTAGCAGCCTGTTCGGCCTGTGCTTCATTCAACCGACGAACGCTTAGGCGTCGGTCGGAGTTTGCTGAACAGTTTTTCGGCTCAGATTTTGCGTACATTATGCCGTCGGATCCTCCGACCACCCAAATTGTTAAAAAACGCAAAGAAAAAGACCGACACTCGCGGTCCGCGGTTTCGGCCGAAACCATGGTTAAGCAAACCGCGAGTGTCTCGGTTTCGGCCGAAACCGAGAAAACTGATCAAAGTACAGCCGAATCAATGACTACTACTGAGGTTCCTGCTACTTTACTGGAATCGGCCTCAGAAATTTTACCTACAACAGTGGCTACTAGTGTCTTATCAGACACCATCCCTTTGGATGTCTCTACCCCAGCACGTGGTGCTGCTAGGCCTCCTGCAGCCATGTCTATTAAGGCCTTTGCCAGGGCTAAAGCAGCCAAATCTACTAAATCTGTGCCTGTTAAACCCCCCTCAACCAGGCCCACTTCTAGTTCACAAATGCTTACTCTGGCAGAAGATTTAATATCCTTAATTAGGGGATCTAAATCTCACCCAGACAGGGCCTCTCAGCCCCCAGAAAAGAGACCTAGAGCAGAGCCCCCCGAGCCTGTGTCCTCTGATGATTCTGCGGATGACTCAGATATTACAGACCAGCCAGAGGCTCCTTTCTCCAATTATGAAGACTCAGATGCTGAAGAATCCATTCCAGCTGCTTCTCCACCAGAAGAATTCTCCTTTGGGGAAACCTTACATGCCATGAGAGAACATTTCCAATGGCAGGAACAGGATTTCTCAGATTCCAGAAAAAGACTTAGGACTTTTCTGCACCTACCACAACACAGGCCCTTAGCTATACCTCCTGTCCTCTCTGTTGTGGACGATGCATTTAATGATGTCTGCACTGCACCAGATTCCTTACCTCCAGCCCCTGCCAAACCAGATAGATTTTACAGGGTGCCAGACACTCATCATCACCTATACAAGGCCCCACTTGCAGACCCGAAACTATATCCCAGGGACCTAAGGCAGTAGCCTCGACCACAGCAAAAACCCTATTCCTTCTGAAAGGGAAGCCAGGTCTTTAGACAGATGGGGCAAAAAGTTTACACCTCTGCTACTCTCTCAGCTAGAGCTTTAAACTGTCAGTTTCACATGATACAATACCAAGAGTTTATGCTTGATCAGTTAACTAAAAGCTATCCTCTGATGACTCTATAGATAAGAAATATGTATTAGAAATGGTAAATAACATACAACAGGTTAGTAACCATTCCTTAAAATGTGGCTATGATGCACTGGAGGCTTCATTTAGATCAGCCATGACTGGCACAGTGATAAGAAGACATGCATGGCTGAAGGAACAGGTCTTACCGGATCATGTTAAAGCTAAGTTATTAGATGCTCCTATGGATAAGGCCAGTTTGTTTGGTACACCTGCCCAGCAGGTAATGAAGAAAATGGAAGAAAAGGCAAAATCTGTACAAACGGTTAAAGATTTCTTACAGGTTCAGCCCCCAAGGTTTAGCAGGAACTGGCCTGCAAAAATTGGTCCTTTCCTGACTCCACAAGATCCCAAAGGGGCAGGAATAGACGTTCCAGAGGCAGAAATCAATCCAGAGGGTGTGCCTACAGAGGACGACAGTGGCAAGGTAATAACAGAGGCACAGACACAGCCACTACCACTACAACAGGACAATCACAGTGACTTGATTCTAACTCCGCCTACCAGGGAACAAATAGCAGCACCATTAGGCGGAAAATTAACCTTATTTTCGAAAAACTGGCACTATATCACAAAAGACAAGTGGATTTTGCAAACCATAGACCAAGGTTACCGGTTCCACTTCCACACTTTACCAGTCAAAAGAGGAATGCCAAACCTGCCTCCAAACCAAAAAACAGAAGCTCTACAGCAGATAATGCAATTAACAAAGATGAGAGCTGTGGAAAGAGTACCAATAACAGAACAAGGCAAAGGATTCTACTCCAGACTATTCCTAGTTCCAAGAAAGGAAAAAGTTGGAGACCTATTCTCGACCTGTCCACCTTAAACACATACATCATTGTCCCAAAATTCAAAATGCTGACCCTACAGCAACTTCTTCCCATGCTGGGCAAGGAGTGTTGGCTGGTAACTCTAGATCTCAAGGAGGCATACCTGCACGTCCCCATTCGACCAATTTGCAGAAGATACCTCAGATTTCTTGCAGGATCAGAGCACTATCAATTCTCAGCATTGCCCTTTGGCTTATCTACTGCGCCCAGAGTATTCACAAAATGCCTGGCATCAGTAATCGCCCACTGCAGACTACAGGGAATCCAAATCTATCCATACCTGGACGACTGCCTGCTACAAGGGGACAACAAAAGCAAGCTGACAACAGATTTACAAAGGGTCATTTACTTGCTACAAGGACTGGGATACACAGTCAATTTACAAAAGTCAAGGCTGATACCATCCCAAACAAGGACATTCTTGGGCGCGGAATTGGACACAGTAAAACAAATGGCATTCCTAACTGCAAAAAAACAAAAAGAACTACCTCTTTTGGCACTAACAAAACTGAACAAGCTAACAGCAAGAAAAGTTCTGCAGGCCTTGGGCTTCATGGCATCATGCATAATCTTGGTTCCACATGCCAGACTGCATATGAGAAAACTACAGTGGTACCTAAAGAATCTATGGTCCCAACACAGGCACAGCCTAGAAGCAGAAATTCCACTAATCCCATGCCTAAAACAGGAGTTCCTATGGTGGGCTCAAGCATGCCAGTCAAACCCAGGCCTACCCTTTCACAACTATCAAGCAAGCCAAACCATCACAACAGACGCCTCAGACCTAGGATGGGGGGCTCACATGCTGGACAAATGCGTACAAGGATTGTGGACGCAGGACCAGCTACACCTGCACATCAACCTAAAAGAAATGCTGGCAGTAAAACTGGCAATACAAAAATTCAGACCATTTCTCAAAGAAGGCCATTTGATGATAAGGACAGACAACACCACAGTCATGTGGTACATCAACAAACAGGGAGGCACTCATTCATACCCCGTATGCAGAATGACTTTGGACCTTTGGAACCTGGCACTCAGCTACAACATCCAGTTACAGGCAATATTTGTACCGGGAAAGGAGAATACTCTAGCAGACATGTTAAGCAGAACCACCTCGGATGCTCACGAATGGATGCTACACCCGGACATCTTCAAGACCATCTCAAAGAAATGGGGAATGCCACAGATAGATCTATTCGCTTCTCTCAATCACCAGCTCAAAAATTCTGCACAAGGACATTCCATCCACTTGCATGGAAAGTGGATTCGCTCTCCTTCAGCTGGAAAGGTCTGACAGCATATGCATTCCCACCTCTTCCCTTGATACACAAGGTATTACTAAAAATCAAGGAGGAACGTCCAAGGATAATCCTGATAGCTCCGAACTGGCCAAGACAACACTGGTACCCATTACTGAGGAGCATGTCTCGGGACCAAATGTGGTCAATACCCCTGATGCCTTTGATGTTAACTCAGAACAACTACAGCATCATGCATCCAACCCTAATAACGTTGCAACTGACTGCATGGAACATCACATAGCAGCAATTAATCCAGATCTTTCCCAAAGGGTTAAAGACATTATCCTTGAAGCCCGCAGACCTTCAACAAGAAGGAACTATGCAGGAAAATGGAAAAGGTTTGTCATTTGGAGTGCTGAAAGAGGAAAAGATGTGTCGAATATAGATATTGCCAACATTCTGGAGTACTTGGCAGAGCTTCTACATACAGGCCTGTCCTATTCCTCCATCAAGATACATGCATCAGCTATTTCAGCAGAATACAGCTTTGATCCACCTGTCTTTTCACATCCTCTACTCAGGCAGTTCCTCAGAGGGATCAAGAATGTAAAACCTCCTAGGAAGCCACCATTGCCAGCTTGGGATTTGAACTTTGTGCTAGAAAAGTTGACACTCGCACCTTTTGAACCAGCAGCAACAGCAGACATACAGCATCTATCATGGAAAACTGCTTTCCTACTGGCAATAACCTCTGCAAGGAGAGTTTCTGAGCTTCAGGCCCTAAAGGCCGTACAACCCTTCCTAATCTTCCACCAAGATAGAGTGTCCATGAGGACTAATCCTACATTTATGCCTAAGGTGGTATCCAGAGTGTCTTTAAACCAGGCAATCCACCTACCTACCTTCTTCCCCAACCCACAAAACAGAGGGGAAAGAATGCTGCATACCTTGGATGTACATAGACAGCTACGCTACTACCTGGACAGAACAAAAAGTAACAGAAAAACTGACCAGCTTTTTGTAGCCTATGCAACAGGAAGGGAAGGAAAAGCAATTTCCAAACAGACAATCTCCAAATGGATAGGAAATTGCATACGATTCTGTTACTCCTTCCATGGAAAACCAATTCCACAGAACATAAGGCCTCATTCTACAAGGGCAACAGCCACTACCACAGCCTTTTTACGAGGAGTGGCAACCAAGGACATTATTGAGGCGGCTACTTGGACCTCCGTGCATACATTTGCCAAGCATTATAATTTACCTCTGTATTCCAGATCCCGAGCAGGGTTTGCCACTGCTGTACTGCAAGGGATCCTAACTACACCATAATCTTTTCTTCCTCCTCCCCTAGTTGGCTATGGTATTCTACCCAGTTGTTATGACTGCAGATGCATCCATGAAGGACATAGTACAGTTTTGTACCTACCATAAATGTAGATGTCCGAACTGGATAGCATCTGCAGTCAGGATTACCCTCCCTCCTTCCCCTCTGTGGTACTCCTAGGGTATTTACCCTCCTAATAGCTAGCTGGTGGGGGGAGTCTCTTATGGTGTATTTGTTTGTATATATGTACATACATGCTTATTTTTTGTGTTTGCCTTCTATCTTTTTGGAAACATTGGCATTTACCCAAAATTTAGCCTTCCAAAAGGGCAACTGGCATCTGGGGCAAGAAACACTGAGGAAAATGGCGTCGCCTGATGCCTTTATACCCGAAGACCAGCAGAGATGACGTCGGGTGAAGTGCGACATCAGCCGAAGCCGGACCCGGACTTTGAAATCCGGCCGACCGAAGGGCTGCCTGACGACAGGACAACCCAGTTGTTATGACTGCAGATGCTATCCAGTTCGGACATCTACATTTATGGTAGGTACAAAACTGTACTTTTATATATAATAATAGTAAAAATCTAAAAATATTATTATGTATAGAGAAATTTAATGATGAAGAAGAATCAGTTGCCTTGAGAGCTACTATGAATAAAGTAGGGACTTATCCATGCAAGGCTTGTAATATGTGTGCTTACATTTCGAAAGAACAAGTTTTCAAACATCATCTAATAGATCTAGTCTTCAAATTGAACTTTAAAGGTAGCTGCATCAACTCGAATTTAATATACCTTGCAGATTGTTGTGATTGCAGTGCACTTTATATAGGTATGACAACAAGATCATTAAAAGAAAGGATCTGTAATCACATATATGAGATAAAGAAGAATGACTTAAGAAATGCACTATTAAAACACATCAAAGACAATGCTGGACATACCTTTAGATTCAGAATATTACAAATTGTTAAACCTAACAAACGGAAGGGAGACGCTTTCAATGAGCTAGAGAATGTTGAACTAGCTTGGATATTACGGTTTAAAGCACACTACCCACCTGGCCTTAACCAATACATTAGTGTCAGATCTTCACTTAAAATGCGGAGCTTGAAATAATATTTTAGCTCTCATTGTATGCTGAACCTCATTATACATATTTTAGCTTGCATTTTATGCAATAAGCCCTTACTATTGAATGTGTTACCATTTTAAATTTTAAATATATACCTTATATAATGAACTTTCACTAATATATTTATTTATGTAACTTAAATATTTTAATCACATATATATTTATTTCAGCTTTTAATATGAATAATTTCATTATACTTAACTATTGTGATCAATTAAAATCTATAAATAGCAGTACATACTACATATTTTTACATCATGTGAATTTTAACTTCTAAGATATATATTTATATACATTATATAGTAGGTAAAAATACATTACAGTTTATATATACACACTTGTTAAACACACACACTTTTCATGCATATATGTTCTTATGTATGTATTTTCATATTTTACATACACATACTTACATAGATTTACATAGTCATATTTTAAGATTTTCTGCCTTCTGTTTTCCGTATATACCTTTCTTTTTCTTTTTGACAGTAGGTGATATTTATTTGCATTTATACATTAACTAATAACGTTGCTTTTAGCGGTTGATTTTAACTAAGAATTATTCATTAGATTTTGTAAAACATCAAGCATTTCATACATTTTATCTAAATTTCACGGAGGTCTTTATGACTCAATACTCTATACATACAGACGTTTTTTAGTTTTTTAAATTGTTAGTATATTTCACTATTACCATTAATCCATGGCCCTATAAATTCGAATAACAAGATTGATGCTATTTTTTCAGTTTTTTTGCATTGTTTTAAAGAGGCATTTTTAACTACTTCAAGATTACTGTGACACAATTTGATACAACTTGCTTCTGTTCCTTTAAACTGTTTAATTGATGCATTCATTAGATAATTGTTTTTAATAATTGTTTTTAATTGAGCACTTTCATAGTATATAAATGCAGCGTTTTTTATGTAGAAAGTAGATCTGAAGAAGCGTACTGTTCTGGTACGTGAAAGCGCTCATCTTTGTTGGCCTGAATAAAGAAGATTTTTGTAGCATCGTGGTGGTCATTGCTTGTTTTGTTATCTTATTCTGAAATGGCTTTGGTAAGCCATCCAACTACCGATTTTCCAAAAAAATGTAAAGATAAAGACAAAGACAGACCGCATAGGTCCAAAACTGCCGACGACGCTTCCATTAAGCTAGTCGCCAGTCTGCCGGTACTCAATGAGGTGCCTTTACAGCCCACGATGCCCACTTCTGTGGATTTGCAGGCCTCTGATGAGACCCATTCGGAGTCCGGCATACCGCAAGATGCTTCTTCGACTATGGGACCAGCGGTTGTCTCTACCTTAGATGGGTCCGGAGCCGCTGTGCAGATGTTCATCGTGTTACCCTGCTGCAGTCATCACACTTGGGTTATCCTGTCGTCAGGCAGTCCCGCAGTCGGCTGGAATTCCAAAGTCTTGGTCCGGCGTCGGTTGCTGTTGCCTCTTCCCTGACATCAGTACACCAGGGGTATATATAATGCAACCGACACCATTTTCTTCAGTCTTTCTTGCCGTGCGGTGCCCAAAGCAGAAGCAGTTCGCAAGTGCTGGTCGGCCGACTCCTGAGATTTTCGAATTCGAATTTCAGACCGAAGTCTTCTATAAAGCAAAGTACCCCGTTGGGGAAACTTTTCTTGCCTCAGACCGATGTCAGAAAAAGTTAACAATTGTATTTCTTGTGGGAAGCAAATACCTCATAAGGATTTTCATTCTTATTGCATACCTTGCCTAGGCCCAGACCATTTCCATTAGAAATGCCAAAACTATCCTCAGTCCAAAAAGAGACTCAGAGAATTTTTAGAGTTGCCTCAGTACAGGCCTTTAGCTATAACCCCTGTCCTGGATGTTGTGGGTGATGTTTTCATGGAATCCAGTCTTACTCCGGACACTTTACCTCCGGCCTCTAGGAAACCAGACAGGGTACTTCAGAGTACCTGATTCCCACAAGTTTCTTTTCAAGAATCCTACTGCTGATCCAAAGATCATTTCCTAGAGACCTAAGGGTATTAAGGATACTACAGCCAAAAATCCTCTCCCTTCGGACAGGGATTCCAGATCTTTGGACAGATGGGGTAAGAAGGTATATACCTCTGCAACTCTTGCTATCAGGGCATTGAATTGCCAGTTTCACATGCTGAAATACCAGCAACATCTAATGTAACTTATTAAACAAAAAGTGGCATTTTTTCCAGATTGTGCAGAAAATAAAGAATTGCAGGAGCTTATGCACTCTGCAAACCAAGTTAGTAAGCATACTTTGCAGTGTGGTTTTGATGCCCTGGAAGCATTTTGCAGGGCAGCAGTCACTGGCTGTGTACTCAGAAGGCATGCTTTGGCACCAAAGCAGAAGAAGTTCTTAAAAAGATGGAAGAAAAGGCTAAATCTATGCAAACTGTTAAAGAATTCCTACAAGTGCAATCACCTAGATTCAGCAGGCATTGCCCTTCAAAACAGTGGTCCTTTCCAGCCTTTTCCAGGCCTTCCCAAACAAGACCCAGGGAAACAAACCACCCAGACAACTGTCTTGGGGTATGCAGAGATCTAAGCAATGGAGCACCCCGCTCCAATAGCAAGGAGTGGTAAGCCACCTCCTTATGGGAAAATCTCACAATGACTTCACAACTCTGCTTCCCAGCCTTGCCCAATTGTTTGTGCCCCTAGGAGGAAAACTTGCCCTTCATGCAAAAAACTGGATGGCCATCACCCAGGACCGATGGGTCCGCAACATTGTAACACAAGGGTGCAAATTTTATTTCTATTCAGTGCCAACCCCAAGCGGGTTTCCAGACCTTCCTCCAAACCAGTGGACAGAGGCTCAAAGCCAAGTACTTTCCCTGCTCAATATCAGAGCTAGCAGAAGGGTCAAGGATTCTACTCCAGACTATTCCTGGTACCCAGGAAAGAGGACTTTTGGCGCCCAATCCTGGATCTTTCAATTCTCAACACCTTCCTGGTGGTACCAAAATTCAAGATGCTTACTCTGCAACAGCTTATCCCTATGTTAGCCAAGGATGCCTGGTTAGTCACCCTAAACTTAAAAGAAGCCTATCTGCACATCCTCATAAGGGAGTCATGCAGGAAATATCTACATTTCAGGGCAGGGTCTATGCATTATCAGTTCTTTGCATTTCCCTTTGGCTTATCTACTGCGCCTAGGGTATTCACAAAATGCCTGGCTCCAGCCATTGCATACTGCAGGCAGAGAAATATCCAAATTTACCCATACTTGGACGACTGCCTGATTCATGCGGATAGTCAGAAGTTGCTGCTTCAGCACCTGACATTTGTAAAAAGCCTTCTAACCTCATTGGGGTACACTTTCAATGAAAAGAAATCACAACTGGTACCCAGTCAAAATACTGTATTCTTGGGAGCAAGCTTGGACACAACTACCCAGATGGCATTCCCCACTTCAGAAAAACAGGTCTACTTGATAGACTACTTCAAACAAATGGCCACCAGAACCCAGCTATCTGCAAGAAAAATACTGCAAGCCCTAGGGTTCATGGCCTCATGTATTCTGCTAATTCCATATGCACGACTGCATATGAGGAAACTTCAGTGGTACTTAAAAAGTCTTTGGTGCCAGCATTCTCAGGACCTGGAAACAGTCATTCCTAGCATACCTTGTCTAAGGACAGAGTTTCTTTGGTGGGCAGAAGCATGCAACCACAACAAGGGACGGCATTTTACTCAATCCCATGCCACCCAGACCCTAACCACAGATGCATCAGATTATGTATGGGGGGCTCACATGGCGGGCAAATGTATTCAGGGCCACTGGAGCCCAAGGCAAATTCTAGTGCACATCAATCAAAAAGAGATGCTAGCTGTACAGAATGCCCTGACAGCTTTCAGATACCTACTCTTTCCAGGACAACTGCTGATAAAAACAGACAACACCACAGTTAAGTGGTGCATCAGCAAGCAGGGGGCAACCCATTCTTACCCACTCTGCAGGTTAGCCATGGCCCTGTGGAGCATGGCCTTGGACAACCAAGTGCATCTACAAGCTCAATTCCTGCCAGGCAAACACAATTCACTGACAGACGATTTAAGCAGAAATCTCCTAGACCCACACGAGTGAAAATTGGAGCCAGGCACCTTCAACCTTCTGATCCAGAAATGGGGAACCCCAGAGGTGGATCTCTTTGCCTCCCCTGACAACCACCAGTTAAGCAAGTTCTGCACCAGGAACCCTCACAGCAGTGCCTGGAAGGTGGATTCCCTATCCTTTCAATGGGAAAACCTCTCAATCTGTGCCTTTCCTCCTCTGCCCCTTATCTCAAGAGTATTACTTAAGATAAAACAAGACAGGCCAAGGACAATTCTGATTGCCCCGGATTGGCCACTCCAGCACTAGTACCCACTCCTGCGCAGCCTGTCAGTGGTGCCACCCTGGCACCTACACCAGACCCCAACCCTGCTTTCTCAGCAGGAGGGGCAGAATTTGCATCCACAATTGCAAACCCTAAATCTTGCAGTCTGGCTTATTCCTTAAATACTCCACCAGCAACCCTAAGCAAGCAGGTGCTGGACGTCATCCTTGAAGCCAGAAGGCCCAGTACTAGGAAATCCTATGCTGAAAAGTGGAAAAGGTATTGTTCTTGGATTCAGTCTAATGGAAGGACACAGCACTGCCATCCTTACCTCTAATCCTGGATTACCTAGCAGAACTACTCCACAGAGGCCTTTCCTTCTCCTCCATTAAGATCCATGCCTCTGCCATTTCGGCTCATTACAATACTGAGCCACCTCTGTTCTCTCACCCTCTCATCAAATAGTTCCTTGAGGGGCAAACAACTTAAGGCCACCAAGTAGAGCACCCACACCTGCTTGGGACCTTAACTTTGTACTGAAAAAGCTCACGCTTCCCCCTTTTGAACCTGCTGCTTCAGCAGAGTTAAAATTCCTCTCTTGGAAGACAGCCTTGCTTCTAGCCATCACTTCAGCTAGAAGAGTATCTGAGTTACAAGCACTGATGGCTGTGAAACCCTTCATTATTTTCTATGCTGACAGGGTTTCCCTCAGAACTAACCCTTCCTTTATGCCTAAAGTGGTGTCCAGTGTGGCTCTTAACCAATCCATCCATTTGCCAACCTTCTTCCCTAATCCTCAAAGTAAAGGGGAAAGGATCCTGCACTCTTTGGACTCGCACAGACAGCTCAGATTCTACCTTGATAGGACTAAGCATTTCAGAAAATCTGATCAGCTGCTAGTCAGCTTTGCAACAGGGAGATAGGGCAAGGCCATTTCAAAACAAACCATTTCCAAATGAATAACACTCTGCATCCATTTCTGCTACAAGCACCATGGGAAACCAACCCCTCAGGGGTCAGAACACATTCCACTAGAGCTACATCTACCTCTACAGCATTTCTCAGGGGAGTTTCTACAAGGAACATACTGGAAGCTGCTACCTGGAGTTCTGTACACACCTTCACCAAGCATTACCACCTGCCTATCTTTTCAAAATTCAGGGCAGGATTTGCTGCAGCAGTCTTGCAAGGCCTACTAGCCAGCCCTAACTCTTCTTGACTGCCTCCACCCTTCCTCAGCTTTGGGGATCAAACCCAAGTGTGATGACTCCAACAGTGAAACATGAAGAACATAGTACAGTTTGGAGTTCCTGACATTTGGGGCAAGAAAAACTGATGTAATGGTGTCAGCTACCTGTTTTTGTACCCCTGATGACCTGACGTCATGGAAGATGCGACAGCATCCGACGCAGAAATACTAAGTCTCTGGTATTTGGGCTGACTGAGGGCTACCTGCAGACAGATAACCCAAGTGTGATGACTGCAACAGTGAATACACTTGAACATCTACATTTATGGTAAGTGTACAGAACTGTACTTTCCCCCTAGTACTACAGCTATCCAAGGGCAATCACCACAAGTTATCCCTCAAAGTGGACCTTCTCACACAGCGCAAGGGATCCCAAATCCACCCACAGTGGCAGTTACTACACCTCACCCTGTGGTTGATAGGATTCTGATCCCCTTCAGAGACCTTTACAATGAGGACGTGCTCACTGTCCAGCAGGAGGCCAGGAAACTGAATACAAGAAAATCTTACCTTTCACAGTGGAAGAGATTTTCTATATGGTGTCACTAAAGACAGTTGGACCCGCTTGCAAGCGAAACTCCTCTAGTTCTGTCTTATCTGTGCAACTACTAGACAGGATTGGCTTATTCTTCCATTAAACCCCACTTGTCTGCTATTTCAGCTTGCCTTCCTCTGGATCTGCCGTAGCATCTAGACTACCAGCTAAGTTATTTCTTGAAGCAGTCCTTCACGTGAGTTCCCCCAGGAAGCCATCTCCACCCCATGGGATCTTAAGTATGTTTTGTTAAAGCTTACGCTCCCTCCATTTGAGCAAGCAGCCAAAGCTTCCCTAAAACTTTGTACATGGAAAACTGTACTTCTCATGGCCTTGACCTCAGCCAGAAGAGTGTCAGAGCTACAAGCCCTCATGGCTATTCCACCTTTCCTGGTATTACACACTGGTAGGGTTACTCTTAGAACTAAACTTTCCTTCATGCCCAAGGTGGTGAATGATATTTCCCTGAATCAAGCCATCCACCTACCAACCTTCTTCCCTAATCAACAGGGGGACACTGAGAGAGTACTTCACTCCCTGGACGTGCACAGACAACATAGATTTTATTTGCATAAAACCAAGTCCATCAGACAGGCTGATAAACTCTTTGTCTCCTTCCATCCCAGAGCACTAGGGAAGGCAGTAACTAAACAAACTGTCTCAACCTGGATTTCCAAAGCCATCACCTTCTGCTACATATGCCATGGGAAATCCCTGCAAGGTACTGTTAAAGCATAATCCACCAGGGCTATGGCCTCCTCTGGAGCCTTCTTCATCGGTTTGGATACCTCTACCATTCTTGAAGCAGACACTTGGTCATCAGTGCACACCTTCACCAAACAGTACAAGTTAGACCATATTTCCAGAGCCAGGGTGGGTTTTGCCAGAGCTATCCTTTATGGATTCCTGGAAACCGCCTCTAGACCACCACCCCCTCCTTCACAGTGAGCTTTGGCACTCACCCATATGTTGAATACTGCAACATGGGAATAGAAGGATGTAGAAAGGTTGTGTAAAATCTTACCATAACCATAGATGTCCTTCTCTTCCATGTTGCAGTATTCCTTCCTTCCCTCCTTCCCCTCCTGTTATGCTGCGCTTCCCTTTCTGGATGGCACAAAACTGACATTGCCCTTACTAGGACTGGTTCCGACTGGGGCTTACAGTTCTTAGGGCTGGTGTGTGCAGACGTCACTTTTATGGCCCACGCTCCACTAGCCACATCAGAAGTCCCATGCACCATACAGTGACTGAAAAATTTATATACTGGCCAGACATTCGGGTAGCAAGAAGAGTAAACCCATATGCTGAATACTGCAACATGGAAGAGAAGGACATCTATAGTTATGGTAAGATTTTACACAACTTTTCTGTATCTTGATTCCTTTGACAGGTTTCTCCAGTAAAGTCCAGGCCTCTCTTGCTCATTTTCTATATCGTACTTGCAGCATCCCTGTTGGCAAAAATCTTCTTTCTCCATTATCATATTGGCTTAGTTCTTAGAATACTTTATGCAACTTCATGAATATAATATTCTGTATGATTGTTATTATTCTTCTCAAGGATCTGCATCCAAAATCCCACTCTGTCCCTATCCCTTGAACTTTCACCTTGATCCATCATCTTCTCTTTCCCCTTTGAATTATACCCCTCTGCTTATGTTATGTATGTGAGCCTTAACTGTTTAGCTCTAAATTATCCTGCCAGATCAGGTAAAACTAAACCACCTTGTTCTATTGGAAGGATCAGGTTATCCCACTTAACTCTTGCCCTCTTTCCCTCCCAGATAAATTCCTTCAATTCTTTATTAATATGTTCTTCGTGTTTCTCTGTTGCAGTCATTACATTTGGGTAATCTGCTGGCAGGCTGCCCTCAGTTGGCCTGATTAACAAAGTCTTGGGTCCTGCGTCGGTTGCTGTCCCTTCTTCCATGATGTCAAGTCGTCAGGGGTATAAAACATGCAGCTGACACCATTACATCAGTCGTTCTTGCCACGCGGTGCCCGAAGCAGAAGCAGTTCGCAATTGCCGGTCGGCCGACTCCTGAAATCTTAGCTTTCGAGTTTCAGAACCGAAGTCTCCAACTAAAAAGCTAAGTACCCCATTGGGGAAACGTTTTCTTGCTCCTTACCGATGTCAGTAAAAGTTAATAATTGTATTACTTCTGGGAAGCAAATACTTCATAAGGATTTTCATTTGTACTGTATTCCTTGCCTAGGCCCTGACCACGACATACATTGCTGTCAGTTCTGTGCTTTATTTAATCAACGCACTATCCGTCGTCGGTGCATTTTTGCTTCTAAATATTTTGCATCACGATTTAATTATCCAGAAGTGATGTTGGTTACCAATCAGACTACCGGAATACCGAAAAAATGCAAAGAAAAAGACAGAGACAGGCCGTTGAGGTCCAAAACTGCCAATGACACTTCTCCTAAGCCAGTCGCCAGTTCACCGGTACTCAATGAGGCACTTTCGCAGTGCCTGATACCCGCTACTTCTGATACGCAGGCCTCTACTGAGACCCATTCGGATTTCAGTATGCCGCAAGATGCTTCAATTATGGAACCCATGGATGTCTCTACCTTGGATGGGTCCGGAGCCGCTGTGCAGGAACCAGCTTCTGAGGGTGTATTTAGGCCTACAGATTTGTATATTAATCCAACGCCGTCTTCAATATTAAGGCCAAAATCTCAATCTATGTCTAAAAAACTGATGCCCAGGCCACATGTGCAGGCCCCTATGCCTAAAAAACAAATAATAAAAATGGCTGAAGATTTAATTACTCTAATCATGGGTAGCCCCCCCCCCCCCCTTCAAAGAGGCCTAGGGCAGAAATTGACTATGAATCTTCTGAACAGGATTCTATTTCTTCTGACTCTTGTAATGAACAGGATTTGTCTATACCTACTTATGAGGATGCTGATGCAGAGGATTCCATTCCTTCTGCTTCTCCCCCTGAGGATTTTTCTTTTGGGGAAACTTTACATGCCTTAAGGGAACATTTCCACTGGGAAAGTCTAAATCTAAAAAGAGGTTTAGGGGTTTTCTTCTTCTTCCTCAGCACAGGCCTTTGGCTATACCTCCTGTTCTAGACATTGTTGATGATGTGTTTACAGAATCTAGCATGGCTCCTGATTCTCTGCCTCCGGCTCCTTGTAAGACAAACAGATACTACAGGGTTCCTGACTCACACAAATTTCTTTTCAAAACTCCTGTTGAGGATCCTGAAACCATTTCTCAGGGCCCCAAGGGCATTAAGGCTTCTACTGCTAAAAATCCTACCCCTTCTGATAGAGATTCCAGGGTGCTGGATAGATGGGGTAAGAAGGTCTACACTTCTGCAACCTTGACAATCAGGGCTTTAAACTGTCAATTCCATATGCTAAAATATCAACAGCATATCATGGGACTGCTTAAACAGAAAATTATGTTGATTTCTGACTGTGTGGAAAATAAAGATTTACAGGATCTATTGCATTCAGCTGAACAAGTTGGAAAGCATACTTTGCAATGTTGTTTTGATTCTTTGGATGCCTCTTGCAGGGCGGCTGTAACTGGGTCTGTGCTAAGAAGGCATGCTTGGCTTAAAGAGCAATCTCTGCCTGATCATGTTAAAGCAAAATTGTTGGATGCTGCTTTGCAATAGGACTGTCTTTTTGGTAATAAGGCTGAAGAAGTTCTAAAAAAAAAATGGAAGATAAAGCTAAATCTATGCAAACTGTGAAAGATTTCTTACAAGTGCAACCTCCAAGATTTAGTAGGTACTGGCCTACTAAGAACTGGTCCTTTCCAGATGTTCATCTTGCATACAGCTGCAGTCATAACAGATGGGTTTTCCTGCCATCAGGCGGGTCCTCGGTCGGTCGAATTCCAAAGTCTACGTCTGGCGTCAGTTGTCGTCGCTTCTTCCCTGACGTCAGTGCGACAGGGGTATAAAAGAACCAGCCGACGCCATTTTCTTCAGTCTTTCTTGCCGCGCGGAGCCCGAAGCAGAAGCAGTTCACAAGTGCCGGTCGGTCAGCTCCTGAGATTACGAATATTTTTCAACCGAAGTCTTCTTGAAAGCTAAGTACCCCGTTGGGGAAACTTTTCTTGCCTCAGACCGATGTCAGACAAAGTTAATAATTGCATTTCATGTGTGAAGCAAATACCGCATAAGGATTTCCATTCCCTCTGCATTCCTTGCTTAGGCCCAGACCACGACGTCTCGGCCTGTCGTTTTTGTGTTACATTCAACAGACGCACTATTAAGCGTCGGGCGGAGTTCGCCCAACACTATTTTGGCAAAAAATTTAATTACATTATGTCGTCGGATACTCCGACTCCAGTTTTGATTAAAAGACGCAAAGATAAGGACCGTCATTCGAGGTCCGCGACTTCTACCGACACCACGCCAAAGCCGACTACAGGTGGTCCGGTTCTCAGTGAGGCGCCTACGCAGCCCCTGACTACCGACGACACTTCATTGGCGGTGTCTACTGTGCCCGAGGTCGCAGGCTTTTCGGCCCACACCCAGACTACAGATACCGAAGCCACTCTTGGCGGTGAAACTCAGACTTTAGACAGGGCTGCCACCTCTCAAGGTGCCTTCAGGCCTTCCTCTTCTTTTTCCATCAAGGCTTTCACTAAGTCTAAAGCAGCCATGCATTCTAAAAGACAAGCTCCTCAGGGCCCTTCTCAAGGCCCCATGCCTAAAAAGCAGATGCTCAAAATGGCTGAGGATTTGATTACTCTTGTCAGGGGTTCTCAGCCTCCCCCCAAGACAAAAGGCCCAGAGTGGAGGAAGATTCTCCCTCCTCGGACCAGGCTTCCATTATTTCAGAACATCCTGAAGACCAGGAATATTCTTACTCCCCTTTTGAAGATTCTGATGCAGAGGAGTCCATTCCCTCTGTCTCCCCCCCCTAAGGATTACTCTTTTGGGGAAACCTTGCATACCTTGAGGGAACACTTCCACTGGGAAGGCCAAGAGTACTCAGACTCCAAGAAAAGGCTTAGGGATTTTCTCTTGCTCCCTCAGCACAGGCCTCTGGCTATACCTCCTGTCTTAGACATTCTAGATGATGTGTATTCGGAGGCCTGCCTTAACCCAGACTCTTTACCTCCAGCCCCAGTCAAGCCTGACAGGTATTACCGGGTTCCTGACTCACACCAATTCCTATACAAAAGCCATGTGGCTGACCCAGAAACTATTTCACAGCGTCCCAAGGGAATTAAGGCCTCCACTGCTAAAAATCCATTACCTTCAGAGAGATTCCAGAGCTTTAGAAAGGTGGGGGAAAAAGGTATACACCTCGGCTACCTTAACCATGAGGGCATTAAACTGTCAGTTCCATATGTTAAAGTACCAACAGTTTCTGTTATCACAGCTGAGAAGCAAAATGTCACAACCCGAACAACCAGACTTGAAAGAGTTGCAGGATTTGATACATAGTGCAGAACAAGTGGGTAAACATACCTTGCAATGTGGTTTTGATGCTTTAGAGGCCTCATGTAGAGCTGCTGTTACAGGATCAGTCATACGTAGACATGCCTGGCTCAAAGAGCAAACCTTACCAGATCATGTCAAAGCTAAATTACTAGATGCCCCTCTGCAAAAAGATGTATTGTTTGGTGTTAAAGCTGAGGAGGTATTAAAGAAAATGGAGGAAAAGGCAAAATCAATGCAAACAGTGAAAGATTTCCTACAGGTACAACCCCCACGTTTCAGTAGAAATTGGCCTTCCAAAAATTGGTCCTTTCCAGCCACGGACAGACCCCAAAGAGGTAGATACAGGCGCCCGAGGGGCAGAGGGCAATCTCAAGGATCGTTTAGAGGCAGACAATGGCAAGCACCTACACAAAGAGGTGGTGAGGATAGCTCACAGCCATTCAGAAAGCAGACCCGATGACTTTCCCCTTTGCATGCCAAGCAAGGCTCAAATGGCAGCACCCTTAGGCGGAAAACTGGCATTATTTTCGAAAAATTGGCATATTGTCACAAAAGACAAATGGATCCTAGACATTATAGACAGAGGCTACAGATTCCACTTTCACACCCTTCCAAAAATGAGAGGCGTGCCAAACCTGCCACATAATCAAAGGGCAGAGGCACAAAAACAAATTTCAGATCTCATGGACATGAAAGCTATTCAAGAGGTACCTGCACAAGAACAGGGTCAAGGTTTTTATTCCACACTATTCCTAGTACCAAGGAAGGGAAAAGATTGGAGACCTATTTTGGACCTATCCATCCTAAACACATTTTTACTCATGCCAAAATTCAAGATGCTCACATTACAGCAGCTTCTTCCCATGCTGGGCAAGGAGTCTTGGCTGGTAACATTGGACCTCAAGGAGGCATACCTGCATGTCCCAATCAGACAAGATTGCAGAAGATACCTCAGATTTCTTGCAGGTTCAACCCATTATCAATTCTCTGCATTGCCCTTTGGCTTATCTACTGCGCCCAGAGTGTTCACGAAATGCCTGGCATCAGTAATTGCCTACTGCAGACTTCAAGGGATACAAATATACCCATATTTGGACGACTGCCTGATCCAAGCGGACAGCAAGCACATACTTCTGAAACATCTGGCTTTTGTAATAATGTTGTTGAATTCTGTGGGATACACAGTCAACAAAAAGAAATCAAGGCTAATACCCTCTCAAACAATAATTTTCCTGGGTGCCAGCTTGGATACAAACACCCAGATGGCCTACCTCACGCCAGAGAAACAAGGGCAACTAACTCAATACTTCAGAAAACTGGCAACTTTCACCAGGCTGACTGCAAGGAAAATCCTGCAGGCTCTGGGATTCATGGCATCTTGCATTCTACTAATCCCATGTGCAAAGCTGCATATGAGGAAACTTCAATGGTACCTAAAAAACCTATGGTCTCAACACAGCCACAGTTTGGAAACAATAATACCACTAATTCCATGTCTTCAAAGGGAATTTCTGTGGTGGGCTCAAGCATGCCAAAGAAACACATGTCTCCCATTCTGCAAGCCTCAAGCATATCAAGTCATCACAACAGATGCCTCGGACTACGTCTGGGGGGCGCACATGACAGATCGGTGCATTCAGGGAAAATGGTCCCAAAAGGAAAAGCACCTACACATCAATCAAAAGGAAATGCTAGCAGTAATAAATGCTATTATAGCTTTCAAAGAGCTACTGCATCCAGGTCAGCTATTGATAAGGACAGATAACACCACAGTAATGTGGTACATAAACAAACAGGGAGGAACCCACTCATACCCCCTATGCAGGCTGGCCATGTCTCTTTGGAACATGGCTGTGGAATTACAAATCGAACTTCAAGCACAGTACTTGCCAGGCAAGGAAAACACGCTGGCAGACAACCTAAGCAGAAATATGACAGATCCACACGAATGGAAGTTGCATCCTCAAGTTTTTACAAGGATTATTCAAGCATGGGGAAGGCCAGACATAGATCTCTTTGCCTCCCACAGAAATCACTAATTGGCAAAATTCTGCTCAAGGACCTTTCATCCACAGGCCTGGAAAGTGGACGCACTCTCTTTCAGTTGGACAACAATGACAGTTTATGCCTTTCCACCTCTTCCTCTGCTGCCCAAAGTTCTATTAAAAACCAGAGCAGACAGACCAACGATGATTCTCATTGCTCCAGACTGGCCAAGACAACACTGGTACCCACTCCTGAGGAGCCTGACGCATTCCCCACCATGGATCCTGCCTCTAATGCCTCTTCTACTGACTCAGCACAACTTCAAAACTCTTCACATTCAGCTGAAAACACTCAATCTAGCCGCATGGAAGATTCCTTAAATTCACAACAGACCCTACTCTCCAAGAAGGTGCAGTATGTCATGTTGGAGGCCAGAAGGCCTTCTACTAGAAAAGCCTACTCCGCAAAATGGAAACGGTTTTGTGCCTGGAATGTGAAAAAGGGTCAGAATCCTGGAATACTGAATTTACCTCAAATATTACAGTACCTAGCTGAGATGCTAAGCAGTGGACTTTCATTCTCCTCCATCAAAATCCATGCCTCAGCCATTTCTGCAGAATACAACACTGATCCTCCTTTATTCTCTCACCCCCTCTTAAGACAGTTCCTCAGAGGGGCTAAGAATATAAAACTTCCAAGGAAACAACCAGTTCCTGCTTGGGACTTCAATTTCATTCTAGAAAAGCTGACCTTGCCTCCTTTTGAGCCAGCTGCTTCAACAGAACTGCAATATTTGTCCTGGAAAACAGCCTTCCTTCTGGCTATCACCTCAGCTCGCAGGGTTTTGGAACTACAAGCCCTCATGGCTGTGCAGCCTTTCATCATTTTCCATCAGGACAGAGTTTCCTTACGAACCAACCCGTCCTTTATGCCAAAGGTAGTATCCAGGGTAGCCTTGAATCAGGCTATCCACTTACCTACCTTTTACCCTAATCCTCAAAATAAAGGGTAGAGACTACTACATTCCTTGGACATTCACAGACAGCTGCGTTATTATTTGGACAGAACAAAGCCTTTCAGAAAATCAGAGCAACTCTTTGTGTCCTATGCTACAGGAGCTCATGGGAAGCCAATTTCCAAACAGACAATCTCAAAATGGATAGCCCACTGCATACGCTTTTGTTACTCTTTTCATGGTAAAACTGTACCTGCAGGCATCAGATCTCACTCCACAAGGGCCACAGCTACCTCTGCAGCTTTCCTCAGGGGGGTTCCTACCAAAGATATTTTGGAAGCAGCCACTTGGAGTTCTGTACATACCTTCTCCAAGTACTATCACCTACCATTATACTCCAAATCTAGAGCAGGCTTTGCCACTGCAGTCTTGCAGGGCATCCTGGCTCCTCCTAGTTCCACCTAGTGCCTACCACCCCTTTTTTAGCTTTGGGATTCTACCCATCTGTTATAACTGCAGCTGTATACACAATGAACATAGTACAGTTTTGTACCTACCATAAATGTAGATGTTCGAGTGCTAATACAGCTGCAGTCCAGGTTTCCCTCCCTCCTTCCCCTCTTGGGACAGGCCTAATGTCTAACACCTCTTCATACAACCTGCTTGGGGTATTCTTTTATGGTGTATTTGCTTGAAACTACTGTTTTTTGCTTATATTGCATTGCATTATTAAATAATTTTATGTATTGCCTTCCTTCTGGGGGCACCTGACATCCGGGGCAAGAAAAACTGAAGAAAATGGCATCGGCTGGTTCTTTTATACCCCTGTCGCACTGACGTCAGGGAAGAAGTGACGACAACCGATGCCGGACCTAGACTTTGGAATTCGGCCGACCGAGGACCCGCCTGATGGCAGGAAAACCCATCTGTTATGAGTGCAGCTATATTAGCACTCGAACATTTACATTTATGGTAGGTACAAAACTGTACTTTCTTTCGAGAGCCACTCATGTCAAACCCAGACATTCCAAAGGCACCAGTCTCAAGGGACTTTCAGAACTAAGCAATGGGGTGCCTCCTCTTCCAAATCTGGAAACAAGACACCTTCCTACGGTAAGCAGTCTCAATGACTTTCCTCTAGAGTTACCAAGCACTTACCTTTTAGCCACCTTTTTTGGGGGAGAAACTGGCTCTTCATGCAAAAAACTGGCAACTTATAAACCAGGACAAATGGGTTTTAAATATAGTATCCCAGGGATACAGATTTAATTTCCACACTTTGCCAACTCCAAACGGATGGCCAGGCCTGTCCCCAAATCAGTGGGCAGAGGCCCAGAAACAAGTACTGTCCCTCTTGAACATGGGGGCTATTCAGCTAGTACCAGAAGAGGAAAAGGGAGAAGGTTTCTATTCCAGACTTTTCCTGGTACCCAGAAACGACAAATCATGACGTCCAATTCTGGACCTGTCTACTTTAAACACCTTTCTGGGCATTCCAAAATTCAAGAGGCTGACTCTTCACCAGTTACTTCCTATGTTAGGCAAAGATTCCTGGTTGGCAACTGTAGATTTAAAAGAGGCTTACCTACATATTCCAATCAGGGAATCTTGCAGAAGATACCTCTGCTTCAAAGCAGGCTACTTGCATTACCAGTTCTCTGCACTGCCCTTTCGCTTATCAACTGCACCCAGGGTCTTTACAAAGTGCCTGGCTTCAGTAATTGCATTTTGCAGGAAAAGAAATGTTCAAATATATCCTTACCTGGACGATTGCCTAATTCAGGCAGAAAACAAGGACATTCTTCTAAAACATCTGGCATTTGTAAAAAGGGTTCTAACTTGTCTAGGGTACACTGTAAACGAAACAAAATCACAACTGGTACCCTCTCAAAAAATTACATTCCTGGGTGCAAGCTTGAATACAACTGCCCAGATGGTTTTCCTTACGCCAGAAAAGCAAATTCATTTGGTGACTTACTTCAAACAGGTGGCCACAAAAACCCTGCTTTCTACAAGTCAAATACTGCAAGCCTTGGGGTTCATGGCCTCCTGCATTCTTCTAATTCCATATGCAAAAGTGCATATGAGGAAACATCAGTGGTACTTAAAAAGTTTATGGAGTCATCATTGTCACAGCCTGGAAACAATGATTCCTATCATACCTTGCCTGCACCTAGAGTTCCTATGGTGGGCAGAGGCCTGCCACCAGAACAAGGGACTGCCATTCACACCACCCCCTGCCGCCCAAACTCTAACTACAGATGCATCAGACTATGCATGGGGGGCTCATCTGGCAGGGAAGTGCATTCAGGGCAAATGGAGCCCAAATCAAATGCACCTTCATATAAATCAAAAAGAAATGCTAGCTGTACAGAATGCTCTGACAGCCTTCAAGGACTACCTTCGTCTAGGACAATTACAGATAAAGATGGACAACACCACGGTTATGTGGTACATAAACAAGCGGGGGGGGTACACATTCCTACCCCCTCTGCAGACTAGCCATGACATTGTGGAACATGGCCTTGAGCTGTCAAGTACAACTGCAAGCTCAATTCCTGCCAGGAAAGCTGAATACTCTGGCAGATGAACTAAGCAGAAATCTCATGGACCCACACAAGTGGAAACTGGAACCACGGATTTTCAACATGTTGACTCGCAAATGGGGGAGCACAGACCTAGATCTTTTTGCCTCACCCCAGAACTACCAGTTGGGCAAATTTTGTACAAGAACTCATCACAAAAAAGGCTGGAAAGTGGATGCTCTCTCCTTCAGCTGGAATAAAGTATCAGTCTATGCCTTTCCCTTTCTGCCTCTGCTCTCCAAAGTTCTACTAAAAGTCAAACAGGACAAACCAAAAATGATTTTGATTGCTCCAGACTGGCCTCACCAACCCTGGTACCCACTCCTGCGCCGTGTGTCACACATTTCACCTGCCTCAGACACCTTCCTTACTGTCTCAGCTGAAGTACCAAACTCTGCACCCTCAGCTCCAAACCTTGAATCTTGCAGCATGGCTAATCACCTAAATTCACCCTTAGCATCCCTCAGCAAACCTGTGATCGATGTCATGTTGGAGACGAGAAGACCTAGTACTAGAAAATCTTATGCTGATAAATGGAAAAGATTCTGTGCCTGGAATCAGTCTCAAGGGATAAGCACTGCAGTGCCCAACATACCTCAGATTTTGCAATACTTAACTGAGATGCTCCACAAGGGCCTGTCATTTTCTTCCATAAAAATCCATGCCTCAGCCATTTCAGCTTATTACAACACAGAACCTCCCCTCTTCTCTCATCCTCTGCTAAAGCAGTATCTCAGAGGGACCAAAAATTTGAGACCACCCAGGAGAGCTCCAAACCCTGCCTGGGACCTTAACTTTGTATTGGAGAAACTCACTCTCCCTCCTTTCGAGCCAGCTGCTACTGCAGATTTAAAATTTCTCTCCTGGAAAACAGCCTTCCTTTTAGCAATCACTTCAGCTAGAAGGATTTCTGAATTACAGGCTCCTATGGCAGTGGAGCCTTTCATCATTTTTCATGCAGACAGGGTATCGCTCAGGACCAACCCATCCTTCATGCCCAAGATGGTATCCAGTGTGGCTCTTAATCAGTCCATTCATTTGCCTGCTTTCTTTCCCAATCCACAGAACAAGGGGGAGCAGATTCTGCATTCAATGGATGTACACAGACAACTTAGATTTTACTTGAACAGGACTAAATCTCAAAGAAAATCTGAACAACTGGTAGCATTGGGAAAGGTTATTTCAAAGCAAACCATTTCCAAATGGATAAGCCATTGTATTAGTTTCTGCTATAAGCACCATGGAAAACCTATCCCCCAGGGGATCAGATCTCATTCCACCAGGGCTGCATCTACTTCTACAGCCTTTCTCAGAGGTGTTCCTACCAGGGATATTCTAGAAGCTGCTACCTGGAGTTCAGTTCATACTTTCACCAAACATTATCATTTACCAATTTTCAATAAAATCCAGAGATGGCTTTGCCACTGCTGTTTTGCAGGACCGTATAGCCGGTTCTAATGCTGTATAAATCCATCCTCCCAACCATAGCTTTGGGAATCTACCCAAATGTAATGACTGCAACAGTGAAACATGAAGAACATAGTACAGTTGTGTACACTTACCATAAATGTAGATGTTCAAGTGTATTCACTGTTGCAGTCCTGGATGTTCTTCATGTTTCACTGTTGCAGTCATTACATTTGGGTAATCTGCTGGCAGGTTGCCTCAGTCGGCCTGATTAACAAAGTCTTGGGTCCTGTGTCGGTTGCTGTCCCTTCTTCCATGACATCAGGTCGTCAGGGGTATAAAACATGCAGCCGATGCCATTACATCAGTCTTTCTTGCCGTGCGGTGCCCAAAGCAGAAGCAGTTTGCAAGTGCCAGTCGGCCAACAACTGAAATTTTTGTTTCGAGTTTCAGAACCGAAGTCTTCAACTAAAAGCTAAGTACCCCATTGGGGAAATTTTTCTTGCTCCTTACCGATGTCAGTAAAAGTTAATAATTGCATTACTTGTGGGAAGCAAATAACTCATAATCTTTCATTTGTACTGTATTCCTTGCCTAGGCCCTGACCACAACGTGCCTTCCTGTCGGTTTTGTGCTAAATTTAATCAACGCACGATTAAACGTCGGTATATTTTTGCTTCTAAATATTTTGGCTCAAGATTTAATTCTCCAGAAATGTTGTCGATTAGCAATCCGACTACCGGAATACCTAAAAAACGCAAAGAAAAAGATAAAGACAGACCGTCGAGGTCCAAAACCAACGATGACACTTCTCCTAAGCCAGTCGCTGGTTCGCCAGTACTCGTGCGCTTTTGTAGCCCCTGATACCCACTACTTCTGATTCGCAAGCCTCTACTGAGACCCATTCGGAGTCCGGTATGCCGCGAGATGCTTCAATTATGGAACCCGCGTATGTCTCAACCTTAGATGGGTCCGGAGCCACTGTGCAGGCACTGGCTTCTGAGGATGTTTTCAGCCCAACAGATTTGTATATTAGACTGGTGCCATCTTCAAAACTAAGGCCAAAATCTAAATCTATGTCTAATAAACCGACGCCTGGGCCACATGTGCAGACCCTTATGCTTAAAAAACAAATGATCAAACTGGCTGAAGATTTAATTACTCTGATAATAATCATCTATAATCTCTCTAAGCAACAGAGACCTCAAAAGCAGAAAAGGAAGCAACCTCCAACCCCCAACACAACCCAAATGACACATAGCCCACAGACTCAGTGTGCCACTCAACCACAGCCAGTAAGGCAAAACAACGTACCCAACACACTAGTCATAGGTGACTCTACAGTCAGGCACACTGATGTCCCTCTCACCAGGCTAAACAAGGAGAAGGTTACTGTCAGCTGCTTGTCGGGTGCCAGGATCCACCACGTAACCCACACACTCAGGTCACTCCACAACAAGTACAAATATGACTCTGTCATTGTCCATGTTGGCGTGAATGACCTGAGACGTACCTCCCTCGACTACATGAAAAGAGATATGGAAGAGCTGTCCGATCTTGTAGCCCAGGCAGGTATGACCCTATCCTTGAGTAGCATTCTGCCATCGCCCAGAATGATATCGCAGTACAAGGACAAAATGATTGACTTCAACAATTGGCTAAGCTTCTGGTGTCATTCTAAGGGGATCCAGTGTCTGTCTGCTTGGGTTGACATGGTCGACAGAGCACGATGCTTTGCCACAGATGGCCTGCACCTGTCGCCCCTGGGATTCTGGTTACTGGCTAAGGCTCTTGCTGGCCCTATAGTACCTTTTTTTAGGCAGGGTTCAAGTAACAAATTCACCACCATAACAGGAACAGGCAAGCAAAAACTTAGGGTAATGCTACTCAATGCTAGAAGTCTAACTCTCAAAATGCACTCACTCGAGGCACTCCTTAAAATGGAGAACATCGATATCTGTGCAGTGACTGAGACCTGGTTCAAGGCTCCAGAGAGCACCCCTGCACTACCAGGCTATAACTCATACCACACATTTCAGCCATGTAACCTGGACCGAAACACTAAAAGCGGAGGTGTATCCATATTCATTAAGGATATCCACACCTCCAGGCTAGTTGCTCAGCATAATGCATCCGCGGTTATCCAAGTGCAACTAAATTGTAGCTTGCTACAGATCCCCCACCATGCCCCAGGATTCCCAATATTCCAGGACAACTAATGATAAAGACCGACAACACCGCAGTTATGTGGTACATAAACAAGCAGGGGGGTACACATTCCTACCCCCTTTGCAGACTAGCCATGGCATTGTGGAACACAATCTTGACCTATCAGATACAACTACAAGCTTAGTTCCTGCTGGGAAAGCTAAATACTCTGGCAGACGAACTAAGCAGAAATCTTATGGACCCACACGAATGGAAACTGGAGCCACAAGTTTTCATCATGTTGACAGGCAAATGGGGGAACCTAGACATAGATCTTTTTGCCTCACTCCAGAACTGTCAGTTGGACAAATTCTGCACAATAATTCATCACAAAAAAGCTTGGAAAGTGGATGCTGTATCATTCAGCTGGAAAAACCTATCAGTCTATGCTTTTCCCCCTCTGCCTCTGCTCTCCAAAATTCTACTAAAAGTCAAACAGGACAAACCAAAAATGATTCTGATTGCTCCAGACTGGCCTCGCCAACTATGGTACCCACTCCTGCACAATGTATCACACCTTTCTCCGTGGCACCTGCCTCAGACACCTTACCTATTGTCTCAGCTGAACTACCAAATTCTGCACACTCAGCTCCAAACTTTGAATCTTGCAGTGTGGCTAATCAACTAATTTCACCCTTGGCATCCCTCAGCAAACCAGTGATGGAAGTCATTTTGGAGGCTAGAAGGCCTAGTACTTGAAAATCTTATGCTGACAAATGGAAAAGATTCTGTGCCTGGAATCAATCACAAGGAATAAGCACAACAATGCCCAATATTTCTCAGATTCTGCAATACTTAACTGAGATGCTTCACAAGGGCCTAACTTTTCCTTCCATAAAAATCCATGCCTCTGCCATTTCAGCTCATTACAACACAGAACCTCCCCCCTTCTTTCATCCTCTGCTAAAGCAGTCTCTCAAAGAGGCCAAAAATTTAAGACCTCCCAGGAGAGCACCAACTCCTGCATGGGACCTCAATTTTGTTTTGGAAAAACTCACTCTCCCTCCTTTTGAGCCAGCTGCTGTTGCAGACCTAAAATTTCTCTCCTGGAAAACAGCTTTCCTTTTAGCAGTCACTTCAGCTAGAAGGATTTCAGAATTACAGGCTCTTATGGCAGTGGAGCCTTTCATTATTTTTAATCTGGACAGGTGGCTCTCAGGACCAATCCATCTTTCATGCCTAAGGTGGTATCCAGTGTGGCTCTTAATCAGACCATTCATCTGCCAACTTTCTTCCCCAATCCACAGAACAAGGGTGAGCGGTTTCTGCATTCATTGAATGTACACAGACAACTTAGATTCTACTTAAACAGGATGAAATCTCTAAGAAAATCTGAACAACTGTTGGTGGCATTTGCTGCAGGGGCAGAGGGAAAGGCTATTTCAAAGCAGACTATTTCCAAATGGATAAGCCACTGTATCCGTTTCTGCTATATGCACCATGGTAAACCTATCCCCAAGGAGATTAGGTCTCTTTCCACCAGGGCTGCATCTACTTCTGCAGCCTTTCTCAGAGGTGTTCCTACCAGAGACATTCTAGAAGCTGCTACCTGGAGCTCAGTTCATACGTTCACCAAACATTGCCATTTACCTCTCTTCTCTAAATCCAGAGCTGGCTTTGCCACTGCTGTCCTGCAGGGCCTTATAGCTGCACCTAATGCTAAATACATCCGTCCTCCCAACCATAGCTTTGGGATTCTACCCAAATGTAATGACTGCAACAGTGAAACACGAAGAACATAGTACAGTTGTGTACACTTACCATAAATGTAGATGTTTGAGTGTATTCACTGTTGCAGTCCTGGTTACCCACCCTCCAGCCCCCTGTTTTTCTCTTACTATACCTCTCCTTTCTTTTACTATGCTTAAAAGCCTTTTTGGGTGTATTTGCTTTTGTTTGGAGGTATATTTTTTGTGTTGAAAATTATTTTTTGTTCCCCATTTGGGGGGCACCTGGCATCTGGGGCAACAAAAACTGATGTAATGGCATCGGCTGCATGTTTTATACCCCTGATGACCTGACGTCATGGAAGAAGAGACAGCAACTGACGCAGGACCCAAGACTTTGTTAATCAGGCCGACTGAGGGCAACCTGCCAGCAGATTACCCAAATGTAATGACTGCAACAGTGAATACACTCGAACATCTACATTTAAGGTAAGTGTACACAA